>NC_064920.1:514821015-515122938 GCF_023897955.1 Schistocerca gregaria
TCGTCTGATGATTTTACTAGACGGTAAATTACAGCGTCATCTGCAAACAAACTAAGGAGGCTGCTCAGATTATCACCTACATCATTTACGTAAACCAGGAACAGCAGAGGGCCTATGAAACTACCTTGCTGAACGCCAGATACCACTTCTACTCGATGATTTACCGTCTATCACTACGAATTGTGACCTCTCAGAGTGTAAATCACGAATCCAATCACACAGTGGGACGATACTCCATATGCACGCAATTTGATTAAAGGGAGGTTTACTATCTTTGGCCCGAAAAAAGCATGTTCTTTGAGAATTTTTTTCTCGGGACGTGTTACAGATATCAATGTCAAATTTGGTCAAAATGTTTATTGATATATCCTCTACAAACTGGAATTTTTTCTACCGGAAATGTCGAAGATCAAAGGTGGAAGTGCAGTCGGAACTAAATTAAATTTCTATGTAGACCTCCACACGCGGTATGTCACAGGTCAGCCGGCTCGTCTGAAATCGAAATTGAGTTGACGTTAGGGAAGTACATAAGATTCTTTGTGAGTTATACCTCACTTAATTTATTTGGACCTTAGAAAACAAAATGGCGGCTATTTGAAAAAAATAGAGTTTTTTCATCGATTTTTCGACTTCATCTGCCAAATAAAGATATTTATAGTTGATGGATCGGAATAAAAGTGGTACAACTACTAGACAATTTAGTTAGATTCGTCGGAAACAAAGAATCGTCCCAATCGGTTCAGTAGATTTTAAGCTACCACACCGCGTGATAGAAAGAAAGCCATTTCGAGAAAAACGCGTTTGAAGTTTTGACCACATATAATACAATATTATGCAACTTCACGTTCGATCTGCTATTCCAGGTCTATAAAATAGTCCCTCCTCTTCCTCACATAGGGCGTTCTGATCGATCTGGGCCATCCTGCGCTGCTCCAGAGCCCCCCCTGCGGCCGGTGACAAGCGGTTTTCTGCCTCTTGAATTCAGTGGTCTTTCGAATGCATGGCGAACTGCGTCGAGTAGAGTCCCAGGGTGACGTCCATCGTTGTCATGGGCTTCAGAACTGCTGAATACCTTTCGTTGAAGCTGCTCACTGCAGGAAAGTCGCAATCTCCACAGTCGTCGCACCAGAATGCAAATGCTTGGGGGCTAACTTCCAAACACATGCGTTCAAACTTTCATTTGAATCTTGTGTGTTTCCTTCCAAACACTGGTACAATAACTCCTCCTCCGAAAGAAAAAACTGATACGTGCAAAAGGCCATTTCAGGCAGGTGTATTTTTTTGTTCAACCGCGAACAACAAACATTTCCGTTCCGTATTCGGAAAAACCGTTTCAGGGGCGGATTCTAAACATATTTATGGATCCAAAAATTCAATTTAAAAAATCGATTTTTTTAACTAAAAATAGTAAACCTCCCCTTAATAGTCACTTGTGAGGAGCGGTATCAAAAGCCTTCTGGAAATCTAGGAATATGGAATCGATCTGATATCTCTTGTCGACAGCACTCATTACTTCATGGGAATAAAGAGCTAGATGTGTTGCACAAGAGTGATATTTTCTGAATCCGTGTTGGTTATGTATCAATAAGTCATTTTCTTCAAGGTGATTCATAATGTTCGAATACAGTACGAGTATATGCTCCAAAATCCTACTGCAAATTGAGGTCAGTGAAGTGGGTCTGTAATTCAATGGTTTACTCCTATGTCCATTCCTGAATATTGGAGTGACCTGTGCTACTTTCCAGTCTTTAGGAACAGACCTTTCGTCAAGTGAGCGGTTGTATATGATTGTTAAGAAAGACACTATTGTGTCTGCATATTCTGAAGGGAACCTGGTTGGTATACCATCTGTACCAGAAGACTTGCCTTTCTTAAGTAATTTCAGTTGTTTCGCAACACCTAAGATATCCACTTTTATGTCACTCATGCCAACAGCTGTTCTGGTTTCGAATTCTGAAATATTTACTTCGTCTTCTTTTATGAAGGAAAACTGTATTTACTAACTCCGCTTTAATGGCACCATCATCGGTAACATTTGCATCGCTATCGCGCAGTGACGGTATTGACTGTTTTTTGCCACTGATGTACTTTACATACGACCTGACTCTGAGTTTTCTACCATATTTTGAGACAATATATAATTGTGGAAACTATTAAAAGTATCTCGCATTGACGTCCGCACTAAATTTCGAGCTTCCGTGAAACTTAGCCAGTCTTGGGGCTTGGCAGCCATAGTAAGTAAGCATTGCACAAACACAAACAGTGAAAAGCAAAAATAAAACAGAAAGAGTAAAAAGGGGTGCAAAAGCAGCAACCGCGGAACCTAGAATACAAAAATCACAAGAAAAAAAATTGTTCAAATGGCTCCGAACACTATGGGATTTAACATCTGAGGTCATCAGTCCCCTAGAACTTAGAACTATTTAAGCCAAACTAACCTAAGGACATCACGCACATCCATGCCCGAGTCAGGATTCGAGCCTGCGAGCGTAGCAGTCGAGCGGTTTCGGACTGAAGCGCCTAGAACCGCGCCGGCAAGCACAAGAAAACCAAACACTTACTATCCAGAAGTCCGTAGCACGTAGTCTTGCGGTAGCGTTCTCGCTTCACGTGCACGAGTCCTGGGTTCGATTCGCGGCGGGGTCAGGGATTTTCTCTGCCTCGTGATAACTGGGTGTTGTGTGTCCTTCATCATTATTTCATAATTATTGACTCGCAAATCGCCGAAGTGGCGTCAAATAAAAGGACTTGCAATACGGCGGCCGAACTTCCCCGCATCGGGTTAAAGGCCAACAATGCCATACTGTCTTTTCATTTCAGTATCCAGATGATTTTTTTTTAAACCATAAAGGCGACAGAAAAGGAAGAAAACTGCCACACGTAGGTACGATGACTCATCGCCAGATGTTGTGAACAACTTCGCACACAATGCTAAGGAGAGGTGGGCTGCAGACTGGAGCGGCAACTGGTGTCGCAGTGAAGTTAGACAGGAGCAGAAATGTTCAGCGATCGAGGAACACAACAAACAGAAGATTTACCTAACCTGTATTTCTCCAAGATTACAGAGACTCTTTACAAGTGATGCAGCAAGAATCAAGAGTCCATATCTCACAGCCTAAACCAGTAAGAGACTTGCTGTATTAAGCACACAAACTACAGTGTGTGAGCAACCTATATCGTGGTGGCAGAGGGCGCTCGTGGTACGGAGCCACTGGAGTTGCGGCACAACGAACACACACGACCGCTATCAGTGTCTAATAGAAATCTGCAATTCCGTTACCAACACTGATACAACGGTAGGGTGGTATCGATACATAACATCAGATCCCTCTCCTTGTCACATATTGTCGACGTAATGATTTGTACGTTATTACGCTTAAAGCTGTTGAGAGCCACCAAGGGTACTCCAAGATGGGGAATCAGTGACACAATGCAGAGAGCAGGCCAAAGTGGAAGTGTTTAGGTTACTGGACCTAAATAATAACACTAGAGCCCTGCAAATTGCAGAAGCTCTACCCCAGGGCAGAAGTTTCACTTCAAAGAATTAACTGGTAATCCACCCACCACCTAGATGCTGACGTAAGGCATTGCAGTACAAGATGGCCACGAAAAGGCACACCGCATCAGAGGCAGTAAGCTTAGTACTTGCTCCTGCAAAGTGCAACGTCAGTGGGTGTAAGTAGCTTAGAGTCCGCCCCGGTAGCTGAGTGGTCAGCGCGACAGACTGTCAATCCAAAGGGCCCGGGTTCGATTCCCGGCTGGGTCGGAGATTTTCTCCACTCAGGGACTGGGTGTTGTGTTGCCCTAATCATCATCATTTCATCCCCATCGACGCGCAAGCCGCCGAAGTGGCGTCAAATCGAAAGACTTGCACTAGGCGAACGGTCTACCCGACGGGAGACCCTCGTCACACGACATTTCATTTCAGTAGCTTAGAGTGTTACTAATGCACTCCCCGCTCGCAAAAGTACCGAGGGCGGAGCCAAGTAATGTAAAACATTGGTTTTTCTGGGCGTGGTAGGAATGACAGTGGTGTTTAGCTTTTAGCTTAATGCTGTTGCTACCAAATTTGTTAATGCAAAGTCCTGGAGCATCCCGACCTAGCGTGTAGGAGAAGGGGAGGAATCTAAATGTTATTGGCTGAAGACACCCTCGAGGTGCAGAGCAACTAGTCACATTGGCTGAAGCGTGTAAGTGTTGGTGAACTGCTGGGATGCGCCAACACGATTCTTTTAGTACCCATGTTTTTGTATTCAGAGAGAGTTTTCGGTCAAATCGTTGGGGCGTCGATTAAGTGTCGCTCGTGGCCAGCCTCGGCAAGCTCTGCCATGTCTGCTTCTTTTCACTTGGAGTGCTGCACTCAAGTTTGTACTTAACATGATGCTAGTGTTCGCTGCTTCCGTTAGCGACCACCACTGTGGATTCAGACGCTGACTTCTGTTGTGCAACCAATTCCCTCCTTTGATTTTTCTAGTGTTTAGAATTAGCCTCCAGTGTAGTAGTTGGTCTGATCAGTAATAAACAGTGTTAATCAGAAACCTGAATTCCACGAGTATCATGCTGCCAGCATCCTACGGACCCCCAAAATCCACGCCTCTAGTAGGTGCCCTGCGACAGTATTTGGCGCTGATCCAAGTCATCAGCCTGCCTCCACTGGTTGTTTGTCTTCCTGCATTTGTTCCTCAGGGGTCGGAAATTGCAAACTGACTTCAAACGCCCTGTCTTCACTTTAACCTGTGTTGGAACACGATGTAGGTAAACATTTCCTGGTGCCAGCTACGGGGTATTTCATTCACGATTTTAAGACAGATAGGAGCTTCGCACATACTCAGCCTGACCTCGTGAGTGGACTCATGGCTTTGAGACTCATATGAGAAGCACCACTTGCACTCCATTAAGAACATATGTAGAGTGAAGAGCAGATGAAAGACGTAGAGGTCCGGAAATGGAAATGAGCATACGGCATTGTGGGCCGGGACTTCCCCATTCGGGGAAGTTCGGCTGCCGAGGGGAAGTACTTATTGCATTCGACGCCACATTGGGCGACTTGCGCGTCGGAGATGGGGATGAAATGACGATGAGGACAACACAACACCCAGTCCCTGAAGGGAGATAATCTCCTGCCCCAGTCGGGAATCGAATTCGGGCCCCTTGGCGTGGCATTCCGCCACTGGGGCGGACTGTAGAGGTCCGGAGAGCGACGCCTGACGAGGGATTACGCGGAGAGGGCAACACTGTCTACACGAGTGCAAGACAAGGCGGTGTCGCGAGAACAGTCAAGCAACAACGAAGTAGAGCTGCGGCTGCGGTCCAGGGAGGATCACCAGGGCAACGAGTCGGGGTGACAGCGCGATCCAGCGGCTTAGGGCGCGTGGTGGCTTTGCGAGTTTCAACGGCAACGGCGGCTAGCGAGCAGATGACAGGTGGCATCGGCTCGAAGCCAAGTTTTCCAGAAACTTCTTCACGAGCTGCTGTTGAATGCCATACTTTTTCGGAAACAAAGAAACTTCGAATAGTACTCTTTGTTATTTATGAATGAGAGTAGTACAGAAGTATGTGTGGAGCTCTGAGCTTGTTGGATTATGTACCAGATAATAATATTCGTGAAGCTCTCGAAAGCGATAACTACAATTACAATGACCGCATCAGAAGCAGAACATTGTTCTCCATCACTGAAACGTATCAATATTTCTTACTGAATACTATGGAAAAAGGAGAAAATCGGCACTTACTGTACTCTCTATCGAAAGAGATTTCGTGTTAGGAATGCCTTACTTAAATCAAAGAGCGATTGAAAACTGTGTAGATATGAAGGACAGCAGAATGGAATTCCTGTGCAAGTGATCATCACCATATCAAACGACAGAGATGCAATCGAACGGCATTAACATCGGTGCTGCTGAAAAAGGTTATTACTTTTTTGCATGAATAGTTGCAAATCATTTTAATTTCTGTTGTTCTGCAATGTAATAATTTATTCTGTGTACATGTTTTGGTGTTACTACTAGTACATGCCGCAGTAACACGAACAAGAGATCTGTTTATATTGTTGTTGTTGTGGTCTTCAGTCCAGAGACTGGTTTGATGCAGCTCTCCATGTTACTCTACCCTGTGAAAAATTCTTCTTCATCTCCTAATACCTACTGCAACCTACATCCTTCTAAATCTGTTTAGTGTATTCATCTCTTGCTCTCCCTCTACGATTTTTACCCTCCATGCAGCTCTCCAATACTAAATTGGTGATCCCTTTATGCCTCACAATATGCCCCACCGACCGATCCCTTCTTCTAGTCAAGTTGTGCTACAAATTTCTCTTCTCTCCAATTCTATTCAATACCTCCTCATTAGTTATGTGATCTACTCATCTAATCTTCAGCATTCTTCTGTACCACCATATTTAGAAAGCCTCTTTTCTCTTCTTGTATAAACTATTTATCGTCCATGTTTCACGTCCATTTGTTAGTATTTTGTAGCCGTGGTTTATTAAACCTACAGTTCGGTAATTTCCACATCTGTCAACACCTGCTTTCTTTGGGATTGGAATTATTATATTCTTCTTGAAGTCTGAGGGTATTTCGCCTGTCTCATACATCTTGCTCACTAGATGGTAGAATTTTGTTAGGCCTGCCTCTCCCAAGGCTGTCAGCAGTTCTAATGGAATGTTGTCTACTCCCGGGGTCTTGTTTCGACTTAGGTCTTTCAGTGTTCTGTCAAACTCTTCACGAAATAATATATATCCTATTTCATTTTCATCTACATTCTCTTCCATTTCCATAACAATGTCCTCAAGAACATCGCCCTTGTAAAGACCCTCTATATACCCCTTCCACCTTTTTGCTTTCTCTTCTTTGCCTGTGTCTATGTGCCTGTGGTTCTGTCAGTGTGATCATGTGATGTATCTGACCCCAGGAATGTGTCAAGTTTCCCCTTCCTGGGACAATGAATTCACGGTGTTCTTATTTCAATTTCCAGGAGTGTATGTTTCCTTCTCTTCCTTTTACTACCATCGAGTTCCAGTCACCCATGACTATTAATTTTTCGTCTCCCTTCACTATCTGAATAATTTCTTTTATCTCATCATACATTTCATCAATCTCTTCGTCATCTGCAGAGCTAGTTGGCATATACACTTGTACTACTGTGGTAGGCGTGGGCTTCGTATCTATCTTGCCCACAATAATTCGTTCACTACGCTGTTTGTAGTAGCTTACCCGCACTCCTATTTTTTATTCATTATTAAATCTACTCCTGCATTACCCCTATTTGATTTTGTATTTATAACTGTGTATCCACCTGACCAGAAGTCTTGTTCCTCCTGCCACCGAACTTCACTAATTCCCACTACATCTAACTTTAACCTATCCATTTCCCTTTTTAAATTTTCTATCCTACGTGCCCGATTAAGGGATCTGACATTCCACGCTCCGATCCGTAGAACGCCAGTTCCCTTTCTCCTGATAACAGCGTCCTCCTGAGTAGTTCCCACCCGGAGATCCGAATGGGGGACTATTTTACCTCCGGAATATTTTGCCCATGAGGACGCCATCATCATTTAACCATACTGTAAAGCTGTATGCCCTCGGGAAAAATTACGGCTGTAGTTTCCCCTTGCTTTCAGCCGTTCGCAGTACCAGCACAGCAAGGCCGTTTTGGTTAGTGTTACAAGGCCAGATCAGTCAATCATCCAGACTGTTTCCCCTGCAACTACTGAAAAGGCTACTGCCCCTCTTCAGGAATCACACGTTTGTCTTGCCCCTCAACAGATACCCCTCCGTTGTGGTTGCACCTACGGTGCGGCTATCTGTATCGCTGAGGCACGCAAGGCTCCCCACCAACGGCAAGGTCCAATGGGCAGTGCGCTGTTTTCTCTCCGCCATTAATGTTTTTGTGGCAGATTAAGTGCACGACCATCTTTTGTAGTCACGAGCCACCACTGCTAAACAGGCATGGACAACCAAGTGTACAGAGCCAGAAGATCTTTATGTTTTATCACTACGGTTTTCCTTCACTATAGTTGCTCAAACTATATTCTTTCCCCTGTGAAGTATGTTGTCAGTAATCAGTCACAGTTCGAAAATAACAGTAACATTCGACAATTTAAAATTTTAAGGAAAAATCAGATGCACTGTCCATCACTCAACCCTAGAGTAGAGCAGTTAGGAATGGGGTATTCAGTCATGAAAGGCTGTTACCACTTACACAGAGACATCAGTGATCTTATATACAACAACATTGTTTTCAAACGTAAACTGAAATATCTGCTTGCTAATTCATTTTACAATACTGAAGAATTTATGATTATGTAATACCATTATTCGCGCACGCCACCCACCCCCATTGTCAATTTTTGGGGATTCGCGAATGAACTTAATTTCTAGATAAGTCTTTGTGCACATGCTTTCAAGTGGTCGAGTGGTTCTGCAGTCTTTTGTTACAATAATGCTAACGGAGTGCTTCACACTCAGAGTTTCTCATACCATCAGTGTTGGTAGTTAACTTTAGACTGATTTGCGTGTTATATTTTTGTCCGGTGTCAGATCATTCTTTGTGATGAGGGTGTACGTGTGTTGTGTAGGGTTCTTCAAAGTTTCTTGTTAGTTCAGCCGTGTCAAAATCCAAAATCATTTAAATTAAAATCGTTTTTTCATTGAATGCTAGCCTATCCACTAGTTTTTGTTCAAGTAAATTCAAAGTTAGTCATGGTTTCTTCGCGGTCTACCGACGTGTGGTGCTGAAGAGTGTTCCTCAGTAATCGCTTTCTTGCTTTAAAATGAATTACCGTAGCATTAACTAACTTCTTGGAGTTCTTTTCGTGACCTATTTTGGTGAATATCCTTTTGTTTCTTTGTGCATCCGGAACCAACTACATTGTCGCACTCGGTAGCAAGCGGGGAGCAGAATATTCTTATGCAACTATTTTCAAAATTCTCATTGAATCTGTGGAGATAACGCACGCGAATTTGCGAACGGTTTAATGTACAGTGTGATTTCGCGTTTTTGGTTACATTTTGGCTATCCCACGTTGTTTGGACGAAGTGACTGCTCATTACATTGCGAGTAGCTTACCATTTACTCCTTTTGCATGCTTGCCCTACTCCCACATTGTGTTTGATGCAATTGTTTCTGTATTAATTATGGAAATAGATTAGAGGGTGAATCATTTAGGCAGTGAAACTCCCTGACAGAATTGAAACTGTGTGCGGAACCGAGACTCGAACTCGGGATCTTTGCCTTTCGGCAGCAAGTGCTATACTAACTGAGCTACCCAAGCACGAGTCAAGATGCACTGACAGCTGTACTTCCGACAGTACCTCATCTCATACCTTCAAAGAAGTTCTCCTACAAAACTTGCAACACTAACATCGCTGGAAGAAAGGATAATGCAGAGACATGGCTTAGCCATAGCCTTGGGGATGTTTTCAGAGTGAAATTTTCACTCTACAGCAGAGTTTTGCTGATGTGGAACTTTCTGGCATGGCGGACCGAGACTCGAAATTGAGACCTTTGCCCTTCGCGGGTAAGAGCTCTGCTAACTGAGCTATCAGGAGTACCAGGTTTGCAACTTCCTCAGCAGAACATCTGTGAAGTTTGGAAGATTAGGAGACGAGATACAGGCGGAAGTAAAGCTGTCAAGACCAGTCGTTGAGTCGTACTTCGGTAGTTCAGTTGATAGAGCAGTTGCCTCCAAAAGGCAAAGCTTCCGACTTGGAGGATCCCTCCTGCACAGAATTTTAATTCTGCCAGGAATTTCATATCACGACATGTCCGCCGCAGAATAAAAATTTAATTCAGTTTAGGCAATGCCTCCGTTCGCACACTGCAACCCACTCGTGTGTGTTTTTAAGTCTTATTCCTACAACTTATTGTTTTTCCATGTATGTTTGTGGTATTTTAATATAAATTTTCTTTACGGGCAGTTTCTATGTTTTGCACTCGGGATTGATAAATACATCATTAAATGGTCTTTTTCTACTGATTCTGTAGTTAGATCATCCTTGCCTTTGATATCACTGCTTCTGCAAGCCGCCGGTCATTATTCCTTTACGAGGGCCCTCTTCCTATTTATTTATTTATTTATTTATTTATTTATGCATTTATTTTACCTGGCAAGATTAGGGTCTTCAGGCCCTCTCTTACACCTAACCAGGCATACTCAGATTGAACGAGTTACAGTTTCTACATAACATTAAGGACATATAGCCTATTCTGCAGTATTGATGTTAAAAAAATAGATATTATAACAGTAGTACAATGATAATTATAACAATAAAATAATTATAACAATCAAGAATAATTATAATAATAATAATAATGACTATGTATATGAAAGTAAACATACTTTTCTTTTCTGAATGTCAGTCCCAATTGTTAGTTGGGAATTTTCTCGTTATGTTCTTGCAGCTTGTGAGTTATTCTCATCGAGCAGAGACATAAGACGATAGAATGGGGTGAAAGAGATATATAAGAGGTAGATAGGTTAGAGGAAGAGAAATAGAACGGTAAAATTCGAAGCTGTGATGGAGAGGAGAAAGAAAATGGGAGGGGCACAACAATGGTGGCTATACCGTCCCTAATATGTAAGTTTTGAGTTCCCTCTTGAATGTTGAGTAGTTCTGGATAAGACGCAGATCACAGGGGAGCGCGTTCCATAGTCGTATGGCTGAGATGGAGAATGACACGGAGAAAGATTTTGTGTTATGTAAAGGTACAGCCAAGATGATAGACGTATCCGATCTGGTGTTGCGATTGTGGAATGATGATAGGTGTTTAATGTGAGAAGATAAGTATTGGGGGCACCAGTGTCTAAGAAATCGATGAAGTAAGAACATCGTGTGGAGATCGCGTGCCTTATGTGGGCGTATCGAACCTAGCTGGGAGTATGAAGGACTGATATGATCATACAACCGAATATTGCACACGTATCTAACACAAGCATTTATCACTAGCTCGAGGCATCTAGAATTTTCACTATTTGTGCCGTGTTGAACTACATCAGAGTAGTAAAGATTAGGCAAGACTAGTGTTTGGACTAATTTTTGTTTAACATGGGTTGGAAATACTTTTCTAAATTTTTGAATTGCATGTAGGGAGGAGAGCGATTTCCGGCAAGCTGTGACTGTTTGTTCTTCCCAGTTTAGGTGTTCATCCAAGATTATTCCAAGGTCTTTTACTGTTTTTTGGTATGGTAGTTGGGTACCATTGAGGAGTATTTTAGGGGCTGTTTCGCGAAAGTACCGACTGATTAACTTTGGATGAGATATAAGTATGACCTGGGATTTCTTGGGGTTTAGTTTCAGACCTAGGTTCTGTGCCCATCGAGAAACAGAGCAAAGATCTGCGTTTATACTCGCTACTGCGCCAGCAATGTTTTTGGGGCTTGCACTTACGTACAGTTGGATGTCGTCGGCATAAAGATGGTAGTTGTAGGAGTGAATCACTGAAGAAATGTCATTAATGTACAGTGAGAAGAGTAGTGGACCAAGGACGGAGCCTTGGGGAACTCCAGAGCGCACGCTTTTCCATGATGACTTTTCCGACCCACAAATGACTTGTTGACTTCTGTTTTTGAGGTAGCTTAAATTCTAAATTACATATCTGAATGACTGAGGAGCGTCCTGAGTGCTGGGATATCCAGTCGACACTGGATACTAAAGGCGGAAGTATTCGTCAGATCAAGCTCGTGGCCTCTTGCAGTGTTGCCGGTGAATTTTAGGAGTCGCGAATTTGGGATGTTTTCGCGCGCTCTCAAAAAACAGATATACTTAAATAGTCCATGAATTCACAAATAATTATTTCTTTTATGCAGTAACAAAATTCTGTTCGTTCACACGTTTTTGACGGCTTCCTTAACAAGGAATCAGGAAGTGAAAGAGGCTAAACAGAACATCGTATTTCTTGCAAAAGTGGTAGCATTTTGTTCACGTAATTTCTAATTCATATGCTGACATTTTGACTGGATAGGTGCACAGCATTCCTAATTATTAAACATGGTCATTCACACTTATTAATTATTGCGATTGTAGTTTCGAGTATTACTCATCTTCAGACGGAAGTCCCAAACGTCAATACACTCACAGGCCTAAATACAGTCTCTGCACCAAACATCAAGGTAGTGCGAATGGTGTCCAGGCCATAAGGTACGGTAATAACCACAAAATCAGATAAAAGCAACGATACCTACATGTTTCTTACGTTCGTATCACCTAACTGTCAAGCGGAACCGCAAGACCGTAAGAGATATTACTGTCGTGATTTATATCTGGTTTAGGGATTATTCGCATACCTTATAATTTGGATGCCGTTCGTACTCGCTTGATGTTTAGACTAAAGGCAGTATTTATGGCTGAGTGCGTATTCGTATTTGAGAATTCTGCTTGACGTTGAGGAGTAATACTCCAAACTGTAATTGCAAAAAATGCAAAATAAAATATCTAATAGTCACAAGTGCAAACGACCATGTTTCATCATTTGGTATTACTTCAGAAATTTGGTAATATCTTAGTCACACGAAAGTAGTAGTATCTTATTATCTTGTTATTGTTGTTGTTGTGTTCTTCAGTCCTGAGACTGGTTTGATGCAGCTCTGCATGCTACTCTATCCTGTGCAAGCTTCTTCATCTCCCAGTACGTACCGCAACCTACATCCTTCTGAATCTGCCTAGTGTATTCATCTCTTATTCTCCCTCTACGATTTTTACTCTCCAAGCTGCCCTCCAATACTAAATTGGTGAGCCCTTGATGCCTCAGAACATGTCCTACCAACCGATCCCTTCTTCTAGTCAAGTTGTGCCACAAACTTCTCTTCTCCCCAACCTTGCTCAATACTTCTTCATTAGTTATGTGATCTACCCATCTAATCTTCAGCATTCTTCTGTAGCACCACATTTCAAAAGCTTATATTATCTTCTTGTCCAAATTATTTATCGTCCATGTTTCACTTCCATACATGGCTACACTCCATCAAATACTTTCAGAAACGACGTCCAGACACTTAAATCTATATTCGATGATAACAAATTTCTCTTCTTCAGAAACGCTTCCCTTGTCATTGCCAGTCTCCTCGAGTTAGTATTTTGCAGCTGTGACTTATTAAACTGATAGTTCGGTAATTTTCACATCTGTCAACACCTGCTTTCTTTGGGATTGGACTTATTATATTCTTCTTGAAGTCTGAGGGTATTTCGCCTGTTTCATGCAGCTTGCTCACCAGATGGTAGAGTTTTGTCAGGACTGCCTCTCCCAAGGCTATCAGTATTTCTAATGGAATTTTGTCTACTCCGGGGGCCTTGTTTCGACTCAGGTCTTTCAGTCCTCTGTCAAACTCTTCACACAGTATCGTATCTCCAATTTCATCTTCATCTACATCCTCTTCCATTTCCATAATATTGTCCTCAAATACATCGCTCTCATATAGTCCCTCTGTATACTCCTTCCACCTTTCCGCCTTCCCTTCTTTGCTTAGAACTGGGTTTCCATCTGAGCACTTGATGTTCATGCAAGTGGTTCTCTTATCTCCAAAGGTCTCTTTAATTTTCCTGTAGGTAGTATCTATCTTACCCCTAGTGATATGTGCCTCTACATCCTTACATTTGTCTTCTAGCCATCCCTGCTTAGCCATTTTGCACTTCCTGTCGATCTCATTTTTGAGACGTTTGTATTCCTTTTTGCCTGCTTCTTTTAATGCATTTTTATTTTTTCTCCTTTCATCGATTAAATTCAGTATCTCTTCTGTTACCCAAGGATTTCTAATAGCCCTCGGCTTTTCACCTACTTGATCCTCTGCTGCCTTCACTACTTCATCCCTCAAAGCTACCCATTCTTCTTCTACTGTATTACTTTCCCCCATTCCTGTCAATTGTTCCCTTATGCTCTCCCTGAAACACTGTACAACCTCTGGTTTAGTCAGTTTATCCAGGTCCCTTCTCCTTAAATTCCCACCTTTTTGCAGTTTCTTCGGTTTTAATCTACAGCTCATAACCAATAGATTTTGGTCAGAGTCCACATCTGCCCCTGGAAAAGTCTTACAATTTAAAACCTGGTTCCTAAATCTCTGTCTTACCATTATATAATCTATCTGAAACCTGTCAGTATCTCTAGGTTTCTTCCATGTATACAGCCTTCTTTTATGATTCTTGAACCAAGTGTTAGCTATGATTAAGTTGTGCTCTGTACAAAATTCTACCAGTCGGCTTCCTCTATCATTTCTCTCCCCCAATCCATATTCATCCACTATGTTTGCTTCTCTCCCTTTTCCTACTACCGAATTCCAGTCACTCATGACTATTAAATTTTCGTGACCCTTCACTCTCTGAATAATTTCTTTTATTTCATCATACATTTCTTCAATTTCTTCGTAATCTGCAGAGCTAGTTGGCATATAAACTTGTACTACTGTAGTAGGCGTGGGCTTCGTATCTATGTTGGCTACAATAATGCGTTCACTATGCTGTTTGTAGTAGCTTACCCGCATTCCTATTTTTCTATTCATTATTAAACCTACTCCTGCATTACCCCTATTTGATTTTGTGTTTATAACCCTGTAGTCACCTGACCAGATGTCTTGTTCCTCCTGCCACCGAACTTCACTAATTCCCACTATATCTAACTTTAACCTATCCATTTCCCTTTTTAAATTTTCTAACCTACCTGCCTGATTAAGGGATCGGACATTCCACGCTCTTGAGTAGTCCCCGCCCGGAGATCCGAATGGGGGACTATTTTGCCTCCGGAATATTTTACCGAAGAGGACGCCATCATCATTTACAGTAAAGCTGCATGCCCTCGGTAAAAATTACGTCCGTAGTTTCCCCTTGCTTTCAGCCGTTGGCAGTACCAGCACATTAAGTCTGCCGCTTTGGTTATTGTTACAAGGCCAGATCAGTCAATCATCCAGACTGTTGCCCCTGCAACTACTGAAAAGGCTGCTGCCCCTCTTCAGGAACCACACGTTTGTCTGGCCTCTCAACAGATACCCCTCCGTTGTGGTTGCACCTACGGTACGGCTATCTGTATCGCTGAGGCACGCAAGCCTCCCCACCAACGGCATGGTCCATGGTTCAATATCTGAACATGGACAATTTCAGTGATGACTTTTGCTGATAGTTCACTGGATCCATAAAAAATGAATTGAGCACTATGTCACTGCTCTTTGTCAGAGAAGGTTCTTCTTCGCACTGCCCGCATCTCGTCGTCGTGCGGTAACGTTCTCACTTCCCACGCCCCGGTTCCCGGGTTCGATTCCCGGCGGGGTCAGGGATTTTCTCTGCCTCGTGATGGCTGGGTGTTGTGTGATGTCCTTAGGTTAGTTAGGTTTAAGTAGTTCTAAGTTCTAGGGGACTGATGACCATAGATGTTAAGTCCCATAGTGCTCAGAGCCATTTGAACCATTTTTTTCTTCTTTGCACTGAGATTCAAGAAATAATCATAGAAAGATCTTATTTATGTGTGTGTATAAGTAGATAAAAGTCTTGTAAGAGAATATAAAAAATAAAAATTTTCTCACGATGTGTAAGCCTGACACAGCTGACTTATTGAGTGTCGTTAACATGAAGCAGATATACTAAACAGTTGCACTTCCTGTTGAGAAAAAATCTAAATAAAGTCACTATATTGATGATTTTACTGACTTTGGTCTATTTAATAACGTGGCGACGAGACTGGATTGCATTTTCTCATGTAATGAAAACATTGCAACAAGCAGCGTCCACTGGAAAAAAAAATGTTGGTAGTCAAGAACTAATTGAAGGATGGTCGTGGCACCTAAACAATTAACGAATGTGGGGAATGTTACCAGGATAATTGTATGATATCCAGCCATTTCTCTTTAGCTAGATTCGCCACATGTTAATTATATTAATTTTCATTATATCCTAACCACGAATGGTACGCGTAATCTTGGTGCTACTGACGGCATAAATGTTTTTACAACAAAAAATCATTAACTTTTAATGTCTGAATTTGGTGCTTCTTATACAAACCTAAAGTCGGCGCTTGTGTAAAATTTGATACTGCCATTTTCACTCTAAGGTGAACTTAATGCTGTTGGTTTCTTTTGTACTTTTTTTTTGTAGGAGTTTACGCTTTAAAAACTCAAGGGTTTAATTTGCTTCCTTTAATAACTATTCTGGTGTTAATAGCAAAGAGAAATTTTGGTTTTTTTAATTAAAATATTTTTATCAACAAAAATTTGATTTTATACAGAGTTTGCGCTACAGTCACCCGTTAGCCCATTAGCTGCTATTCTTATTCTTAATGATTCTAGGGTATTTAGTAACGTTTTACGGTCATTAGCGTCAGTTGTATTGGACAGAAATGTAGATGAGCCTGTGACATTCGCATTCTCGTATGCGTCACGCGCTATTTTCTCACCTGTAGTAATGCTGATTTTCGAGGTCTGTGACGTTGTAGACCAAATCAAGATTCACTACGAAGGCTTTATTTATAAAGATAGTCAGAGAATCTGTCATTCTTAATAGACCATATTACGTTGTTAGACTTGTAACTGTAATTATACTCACCTGTTATTTTGTACTTTCCTCTGGATTACTACTCTCACATACATCAAGTGCTCTATGAGCACCCTCTTCACCTAAATGACTTATTTCTTTTATATTCTCTGAAGCATTTGTAGAGTTTTTTTCCATATATTTATTCAGCCCATATTGGAACTTCATCAACGTGCTCTGTCTTTTCATACTTCTTGTACTGTATTTTCTTTCATATTGTGTGGTACTTAAAAACGTAAGTGCACTTGTCGCATTATACTTAAGGCTTTATTTATTTGTTTTTGAATGCCTTGTTGTAACTTCTCCAGGTTGCTGAAAACAGTCATTTACGAAATTTCTTAACTGTATAGTTACGTATATGATGCACCGTTTTTGTTTCTCTTTGTTCATCATTCATAATTAATTCGCCACCTATGCAATTAATCAAATGCTCATATAATCAGATTTGAGGGATACCACAGACAATTTATCTCTTTCTGTCTAATTAGCCCACCTTATGAAGGCAACTTGGAAAATTCTGCAATAAAACACGCACATTTCTCGCTCTAACAACTGTGCACCCTTTGGCTTGAAACCAGTGACAGTGAGATGAGCTACAGCGCAAATACTTTTATCGCTTTTCAAAACGCATCCTTCGCCCTGAGGTGGAGTGTGTGCTATTTTGAAACTCATTAGCAGATTAAATTTGAGTGTCGACCCAAAATTCAAGTTTCCATTTTCAGGTACTGGCCAGGCACACAGTAGTAATGGGTCAGGAAGTTCCACTTTTGTACTTTCTGGAGGAATTGGTAACTAATTGGATTAATCCTAAAATGAACACTGATTCAACACCTGGAAACCATAGTATTCAAGACTAGGTACCTCTTTCTGTGTCATACATTTAAATGTTCTTGCGAAGAAGCGGTCTGGTGGATAGTAGGCAGAATGTCAGCTTATGCAATGTCACTGTCGAAGTTTTCTCAATAGCCTTGAATGCGTAGTATTTGCTGAACTACATAAACAAATATTTTTAAACTCAGATTTCGTCTTCCAACTGACATCCACCAGTCATACTGCCCAGTTTATGTGTTGTGAGTGTACTTGAATCCATCTTTCTAGCAATTTTTGTACGCCACCAACTTGATCTGTTCTCTTTACTTGATGTACACCACTCATCACCCAAAGCACAATGTTGAAACTTTTCGCAAGATTCGGTCAAACTAGCCCTGTTGCAGACAGGCTGAAAGCTCGACAGTTGAAAAACTGCTGTGGGTGAAGCAACATAAAGTGCTGTCCAGAGCGCTGTACTTCCTGCTGTTAACAGGAAGCTGGTGAGCAGCACAAATAAATAATGACAATATGGGCCACACATAAATGGCACCGTCAAAGAATACAAATGTTACAGCTCACTGTCGACGATCCAGATCGGTGGATTCAGTTTGTAAAATGGGTGGTATGCATGATGACCAAAAATTATCATTTCCCTTATGACTTCACTAAGGTCTCGAACCTGTGGCTGTCCCAAGAAACCATGGTTAGACAAGGTCAAGGGCGTCATGGGGGGTAAGGGGTAAAACCTGTGAGGCTATGTTACCAACATGGTGGCCGTGTTGTATGCCGCCATCTTGAATGGAACTACACTCAACAGGCGACACCACCAGACAGGAAAACTGAGACGATTTATGATTACAGGACGCTGGTAGGATGAGGAGCCACCACGTCCAGACTCAGTGGTCGGAACTTCATTTCATAGGCGCAAAAAAAGACATTATAATTGCAAGTTAAGCAAGAAAGACAATTCAAAGGGAATAATGAGACAAGAAGACGAGAAATGAGTCCAAACGCCCTATCGCACAAACAGAATGGTACTTAACGTATTAAAGATGTAAGATTTGGGTTCCAGTTGACTTAATAAATTGATAACTTGCAAACGCTTTAAGCAACTTTAAACAAATAAATTCCCACAGTTAGCGCTTGACCAGCTGTGTCGAAACACAGATCCTGAATTTTTGTCACTGTAATACATTTCGGATTATAAGATGGAATGATCATTCCGAGACTTAAAAGCATGTTTTAATGTAAAATAATTTATGAATCAGTAAAAGTTGCGGCTGTATGAGGAAGTACACTATAGTAGCCATTTATAGTCATTAAAATTTTCATTTCAATGTGTTATTGTTGTGGCCCTTAGTCCAAAGACTGTTTTTTTAGCTTTCCGTGCTACTCTATCCTGTGCAAGCCTCTTCACCTCTGAGTAACTGCTACAACCTACATCCTTGTGAATCTGCTTACTATCTTCATCTCTTGGTCTCCATCTACGAGTTATAGTCCCCACGCTTCCCTTCAGTATTAAACTGGTGATCCCTTGATGTCTCAGAATGTATCCCCTTAACCAATAGCTTCTCATAGTCAGTTTGTGCCACAAATTTCTTTTCTCCACAATTCTGTTCAGTAGCTCCTCAACAGTTACGCAATCGACTATCTAGTCATCAGCATTCTTCTGCAGCACCACATTCCGAAAGCTTCTATTCTCTTCTTGTATAAACTGCTAATCGCCCATGATTCACTTCCATGCAACGTCAATAATACTTTTCTGTACGTTGCTGAATGGTTCTACACAAATTGCCTAGCTTTAAACTTTGAAAGAAATGCAGTTCATCTAGCTTTGTACTGCAAAAATATCCCTAATATACCAATAAGAAATAATTAACTGAGCAGAAAATTGTAAGTTCTCGAGTGTGCATATTGATGAAAACTTAAACTGGAAAAACCATATATAGTTGTTGTCGATGTAGTGGTATCTTCAGTTCAGAGACTGGTTTGATGCAGCACTCCACGACACTCTATCCACCACCACCTAGAGAGAGGGCCGCGGCGCTCTCTTGTGACGTCACACAAAGCGACCCAGGCTTGTCTTGGCGCTGCGCCGAAAGAATAAAGACGCACGGCCTGCTATCTTTGTCATAAGGTTTTAAGGAATCTGTTCCGTAAAAAGTAACTGATTTCGGAAATACTTGCAGCTTTATATGGCAGCTTCATGCTGAAAAAAAAAGTGCCAGTCATTTCGATAATGGTGATAACTGTTGTGGTATTTTACATATGAGTATCAACTTCGAAAACGCTGCAATCAAAAATAGGGGTCGCTATGAATTTGTGTTTGGTGCATATTATAGATTCTATTGCTGAGTATGAAATACAAATGAGATTTTGATTTTTTTGTGAAACTTTGGATCAATATCTGACACACCTCAATAAGAGAATCATGACCATCCAACTGGAAGTATGTTAAGAAGATGTCAACTAAACATTCGGTAGCAAGCTGTGCTGCATGAACTAAAGGACACTTGACATGTTAGTTAACCACCTGGGACATCTAAGACACCGGACAGATTAAGTAACTGGTTGCGTTATTAACGAGAATATTGTTATAAGTGATACAGGACGCCACTGAAATCTGTTTGTGATGACACCTATTCTGCAGTGTAACCTGAAGTGTTGGTTAGGTTGACAGATGATTATTTGCTTGTGAGTTGGCGAATGTCTATAACGGAAAAAACTAACACATAGAAAAACAACACAGATGTGTTTCATACAGAGAGATCGTTTTTTATACATGAAAACAGCAGTTTCAACATTCGTTAGCACTCATGCTAACTAATGTGAGAGTGAAAAACAACACCCACTCACAAATAGAGAATAAAAAGTACCGGCAATAAGTAAAAAATACAAATTGCAGAGAAATATAAACACGAAAGAAATGTAACAAGAGCCACAAATTTATATTTCGTTTTCAAAATTAAAATGAAGCCACTTGAGTACTATGTACTGCAAACTTTTGCTCACAATTTCAGCTAAATGTATCCAAAATTTAAGATATTCCAGTAGCAAAAATAATAATAATAATAATAATAATAATAATAATCGTACTAGGTAGGTAGTTTTTACATACTTTCGTGTGCTGTGTGGGTTGGAAATTGTCTCAACGAATCGCTGAAAGCCATTGCCGAAGCAGATTCGCATCTTTCGGAAAGGAAAACAACATTACTTTCGGTCTAGTTCCTTAATTCCCATGACATCTTGGCACATGACATTTGTAAACCGTGTTCGCAGTTGATTCACTAGAAGTAAACACTGTAATCGCTAGTTTTAAACACGAGTGTAGCACTAGATACAACAAACGTGTAGATAAACAAACGCTTCTAAACACAAAATGGTGGCTCGCTTGGGATGGCGTCACGACCTGCTATGAATTTCGCGCCGCGGCCTTGTCTCTAGTTCGTGGTGCTCTATCCCGTGCAAGCTAATGCAACCTACATCTTTCTGAATCTGCTTATAGTATTCATCTCTTGGTCTCCCTCTATGATTTTTACCATCCTCACTTCCTTCCAATACTAAATTGGTGAACCCTGGATGCCTCAGAATATTTCCTATCAACCGATCCCTTTCTCTAGTCAAGATGTGCTACAGATTCCTCTTCTCCACAATTTTATTCAGCACCTCCCCATTAGTTACGTGATCTACCCATCTAATCTTCAGCATTCTTCTGTAGCATAACATTTCGAAAGCATCCGTTGTCTTCTTGCCTAAATTATTTATCGTCCATGTTTCCCTTCCATACCTAGCTACACCACCCTTCACAAATACTTTCAGAAAATATTTCCTGAGACTTAAATCTATACCCAATGTTAACAAATTTCTCTTCTTCAGAAAGGCCTTTCTTGCCATTGCCAGTGTACATTTTATATCCTCTCTACTTCGTCTATCACCAGTTATTTTGCTGCCCAAATAGCAAAACTCATCTACTGCTTTGTCTCATTTCCTAATCTAATTCAGTCAGCATCACCCGATTTAATTTGACTAAATTCCATTATCCTCGTTTTGCTTTTGTTGATGTTCATCTTATATCCTGCTTTCAAGACACTGTCTATTCCATTCAACTGCTCTTCCAAGTCCTCTACTGTCACTGACAGAATTGCAATGTAATCGGCAACCTTCAGAGTTTTTGTTTCTTCTTCCTGGGCTGTAATTTCTACTCCAAATTTTTCTTTTGTTTCCTTTAGTGCATGCTCAATACACAGATTGAATAACATCGGGGATAGGCTATAACACTACCCGACTCCCTTCTCAACCACTGCTTCCCTTTCGTGCCCCTCGACTCAAGTGCCATCTGGTTTCTGTGTGATTTGTAAATAGCCTTTCGGTCCCTCTATTTTACCACTGTCGCCTTCAGAATCTGAAAGAGAATATTCCAGTCAACATTGTCAAAAGCTTTCTCTAAATTCTTCATTTGTGTGGACGTACTGTCCGTAGTTGCTTCACACTTCTTGAGGGTATTTTCGTTCTGTTGTTGCAACTACCAAAAATGTGTGTTTTTTTCACAAGACGCGTTTCGCTTTATTGAGGTAAAGCATCACCAGTGGTCCGTAACTACATTATTTACATTTTGATTTGCTTTAAGATCGAAAAACAGCTCGTTGACAGTATGTTGGTTTTTACTTACAAGGGGAGGCCGCCAATTGTGAAATTCAGATTCGATTCATACTGCGCATAATGAAAGCACATGGCCAGAGGTGTAATGTGGCAAAGCACCAAGATGCATTTCTCAGCCGTTGTCGAGAAAATCGACAGTTAAAAGAAACCGTTGCGGTGAAATATTCTCTACGATTAACAAGTTTCTACAGCGTCGTGGTGCAGCGGTAAGCGCTCAGGTTCGTAATCCGAAGGGCGCCGGATCGAATCTCGCGCCATGCAATTTTTTTTATTATTATTACTTTCTTGTAATTCAAATGTATACACACACACACACATACACACACACACACACACTATTAATGAAGTGCTTATGCATGTTGGTGAAGGCGGATCGCTCTCCAATTGTACCGCCTCCATTTTTCCGTTTGTTTAACAGGGTATACCAAAGTTCTCACGTCCGCACTGATTTTCGAAAATGTTATAAGTTGCGCTAGGGACCGCATCTACCTTCTTTCGAAGTTAGCAGCCAACTACGCTGTTATGCGGCGGCTCGTTTTGGCCCATTCAACATCTGTCCTTCCGGAGTTTATATTTCATACCTGCCACAGCAAATTTGTGTTCGTGGGGTCTCTATTCTAATTCGAACGTTTGACTTACGCTATACGTATTCGTTTCGGAATATCGTTTCTACGTCTTCCGTTAACTATACGTGGTTAACATTATGAAGACAATTAATAACATCTGTGAAATAAAACTTTATTTGCGGAAAACATAATTATGTTCGAAGTCGCCAGTTTTTCCACGACAAACGACTTTCAACGACTTATTATATGCATAATTGTTGCAACTGATTGTCGGGAATTTTTATATATATATATATATATATATATATATATATATATATATATATATCCGGGGCAACCTCGAATTACGAACCCGAGCGCTTACCGCTGCGCCACGACGCTGTAGAAAATTATTAATCGTAGAGAGTATTTCACCGCAACGCTTTCTTTTAACTGTCGATTTTCTCGACATCGGCTGAGAAGTGCATCTTGATGCTTTGCCACAATACACCTCTGGCCATGAGCTTTTATTATGCACAGTATGAATCGAATCTGAATTTCACAATTGGCGGCCTCCCCTTGTTAGTGATTTCCGCTTGATTTCTCGCCCTCATCGGGAAATTCCGTCTGCTAGCACATAGTTGATGTTTTTCTTCTTTAGACACTGATAGTTGTTGTCTAATTTTTAGTACCTCTGCAGAACTATGCACTTTTTTATGTTTTACACATCACACGTTTTCTTACACCACTGTACCTGTTTCTTCTTATACTTCTGTATTGTGGTTTGTGTTTCGTAGTGTTGCCAACATAACCTTGCCACTAGTTTGTCTTTGACCTACACTCTCGTTTTTTTTAGTTTATTGTAAGTGTGTAATCCTATTTCATTATGTTGCTGTGTATTTATATACTGTGTAATAGTAGTGAAAGAATATTGAAGGAGTTCCTTTTTCGGTGCAGAAAGGAGACGCCATGATGAGTGGACATAAGTGTATAGTAGTGCGATGGAATGTGAGTTGGAGGAAAAGATGAGGAGCAAGAAGTGAAATGAAATTGGGGGAGTGGGTCGGGTAGGGGGTGGGAGAGTGGGAGAGGGTGAAGGATGGAAAAGGCTCCTTTCTTTTTCACGTAATTTCATCAACTATTTTATATAAAGTCTGGTTTCCAATATTTATTTTGTCATTGAGTAACTGTTTATTTTGTGTTAATGTTTTGTGTATGTAGAAATTTTCTTAGAAGGGGAGAAGATGTCTGTCTTTACTGATTCTTATGATGTTCATATATTTTTCAATAGTGTTTGGTCTATGGTGTTCTTGTTCTAGATGATCAACAAATGTTGAATGGTTTGTATGGTATTTAAATGATCTGTTGTGTTCTTTTATCTTGTGTCAAATATCATGCCAGTTATTCCAGTGCATATCTTTTCATAATCTCTGCAACTGAGCTAATAGATACCAAACTGTTGGTGACTGTCTGGTCTTCATTTCAGTTTTGGGATGTGCTTTTGTATCGAGTTTGTTTATGCCCTTTTTAAAATATGTTACCTGTTTAATGTGTAAATTTGTTGTGGTAGGTCATTATAAGCAGTTTTTTTAATAGTAGTTCAGATTGTGTGTGTTGGTGATGTGTGGTCAGTTTCTTTCATTATTTGTGTCTTTATTTTGCTGTTTAGTTTGTCTACTATATTTTCTTTGTGTCCATTTTAATACTGTTTGTTTTATAATGGATAGTTCTTCCTGTTAATCAGAAGTATTTAGGGGGATCTTGTTCATTCTCTTTAATATGTAACTGATTTCAGGCTGTTTGTTATTCTGCAGGTGGTTTGAGGTTGCATTTAAGATAGTGTCAGTTGTGGGATTGCTGCACATGTCAAATGTATGTTTGTTCTTGTCTTTCCTTGTGGTTATGTCTAGAAAGTTGTGTGAGTTTTCTTGTTCTTCTTCTTCTCCTTGTTGTGAACTTTATGTTTTTGTGTACAGTATTTATGTCTTTGTGTAGTTGCTGTATTCTATTTTTAGGTTCATCTACCAATATCAGTGTATCTACCAGTAAAAGATATCATAGTTTTTCTAGTTTATAGTACTGGGTGAGCGTGACTGTATTTTGGTAGTAGGTATGTAGGAGCTGTTCTGAAATTCACTATTGGACAGAGTGGATAATTTTTTCATTTACCTTTGGTTGACATCTCATGTTATTGGCTTGAGGATTTTTTTGTACAAGTCTCTGCCTCTTCCTGTTCATAAACGTATACTCTACGTTTTTGAGTGTGTTTTTAACGGTTTTAAATCTGATAGTTGAATTTGATTGTAACTTTTTATGTTCTTCTTGCTGTGGATTCTTCTGTTTTTTTCTATGTATTCTTCTGTTTTCATGAGGATGGAACTATTAGCTTTGTCAGATATTATTATAATGGTGTTTTCTGCTTGCAGACTTTTTTTAGATTTTTCAATATTGTTTCATCACAATTATTTTTGAATTTATTGTTTTCTTTTTTAATTTGTGTCGCTATGTTTTCGATTTCTTCTTTTATTAACCCCATAGTTAGTCCTGTGTTTACATTACTGTTGTCATTTTTTTCTTCTATGGTGACAATGTATTCAGGTTCTATGAGATCTAAGAGCTGTTGTTTGTTTCCATCAACACTCAGGATTTGGCGTGTGTGAGCAGTTAAACATTTTTGAATTTTCACACACATTTCCCAACAGCAGAAACACAACGCTGGTGGCTTTCCTGCCAGGACACTATAGGCAGCTGAATGTACTTTGAAACGGAAGGATTGTTATAACATGGTCTTTTCTGTTATACATGACGAAACAGACGATTTTGAAACACTGTCGGAAACTGTAGGAAGTGACAGTGATAAAGATGTAACTGATAATGTGACTGTGAGATGAAAAGAAGAGGAAGTCAGTAGAAAGAGTAGTGATTTTGGATATGAAGAAGCACCAAGTTCACTCAGTGTTATAAGAAGTGTGTTTAAAGAACTAAATAGTAAATTTCACTCTGGTATACAAGAATTAAGGGTAAGCTACCGAGTGAGCTGGCGCAGTGGTTAGTACAGTGGACTCGCACTCGGGAGGACGACGGTTCATGCAGCATCCAGCCATCCTGATTTAGGTTTTCCATGATTTCCCTAAATCGCTTTAGGCAAAAGCCAGGATGATTACTTTCGAAGGGCGTGACCGACTTCCTTCCCTAATCCAATGAGATCGATGACCTTGCTGTTTCGTCTCTGCCACCAAATGCAGGCTAATTATAATAAATAAAGAATCTGATAACAAAGAATTAAATAATAGATTTGACTCTGTTATTAAAGTATTAAAGGCACAAAGAGGCCTAGCATACTAAATTACAAGATAACGTTGCTGAGAACTGTAAGGAATTAAAATCTCAATTGCAATATCAAAATAGAGAATTAAGAAAGGAGATAAAATTGGCAGGTAAATAAATGTCGTGTGACTAGGGCCTCCCGTCGGGTAGACCACTGGCCGGGTTGCAAGTCTTTCTATTTGGCGCCAGTTCGCCGACTTCCGCGTCGATGGTGATGAAATGATGATGATTAGGACAACACAACACCCAGTCCTTGAGCGGAGAAAATCTCCCACCCAGCCGGGAATCGAACCTGGGGCCTTCTGTCACGCTGACCACTCAGCTACCTGGTTCGGACCAATTAGAAGGTGATTCTACAAGAAGAGATTTTAAATCTGATATTACTTGGATGCAGCATGAAGCTGAAATGAATAGGCATGAAGTAATTAGAAAGTAGCATGGGCATTTTGTAACATTTAAGAAAGAGTTCTTGGATGAATTTACAATAGTTAACAACAAGTTGGATAATGCGACCACTGACAGTACTAATTCTGTAGCATGCTTAAGGAAGGAATAGGATGAAGTGGTCAGTTCTTTTAGAAAGGATATACAGAACTAGTGTTCATACAAGTTATTATGTAAGAAACAAACTATTGTAATAGAAACCTTATCTAATAATGTAGGTAAAGTGAAATCTGAACAGGCAGAGGAAATAGAAAAGAACTGTGAGATGATAACTGATGAACTGAAGTCATTTGTTGAAGCCTATTTTCATAAAACATAAGAAATGCAGTGTGAAATTAAGGAACGAGTAAAGGTAGTATTAGAGAAGATTATGTGCCTCACTAGACACATGGTAAGCTAGCAACTGCACAAATTTTTGAAGAACAATGTTTAAATGGAATAATTGTTGCTAAAGAAGGTTTCTCAGAAGTAGAAGAATTAAAACTACATAATTTTGCTCCTTATGACTAAACTGGGGATTTTCATCCTGTAATACTTTTGGAGTAGCTTCAGAATATATTCCGAAAAGGATTGTGAGATGAAGAAAAATTAGATTCATTATGGGCTATTCGAGAGGTGATGCAGCACAATGGGGCCTTATGTCCCAGGACAATTATAAAACAGCTTACACAGTCTCAGAACAGCGGAAAATGGTGTGTTTGAAATATAGTGAATTTATTGTATTTTGGTATTTGTTTGTATAAAAATAACACAAATGAAGTTAATATAGAAACTCCTGATGTAGCACAAGAAACTACAGTAATAAATAAAGCAATTGATGTGCCATAAGAATCAATGCACATGAAGCATTAAAAAAACTGGTACTTTGTTGTCTCAAAGAGTGCGATCGTAATTTAAATCGTTGAAAATAATACCAAAAATCAGAAACAATCCCATTATTATGCATCACTTGGCACCTGATAATTTGCTCCTTCATACTGTTTAATAACATTACAATCTGATATAGAAAATAAGCAAGCTTTTCGTGAATATTTATTTATTTGGGTCATTACTCTACAGCCTGGTTGGTGGGACCCGCATGACTCCCCCTCCTGTGCCAGCCTCTTCATCGCACAGTAACATTTACAACCACCATACTTAATTATTTATTGAAGATATTCCAACCTCTACTTCCCCCCACAGTTTTTACTCTCTACGGCTGCAGTGTAGTGCCACAAAGGTAATTCCATACTGTCTTAACACAAGTACGATTGTCATGTCCCTTCTTCTTGTCAGTGCTTTCCACATATAAGTTTTCTCACCGATACTGTGGAGAACCTCTTGTTTTGTTATTTTGTTAGTCCACCTAATTTTCAACAGCCTTCTATAGCATTACATCTCAAACACTTAAATTTTCTGCTACACTTTTCTTCCTACAGTACTTTATTCACTTCCTTCAATGTTGCATTCAAACGTACATTCTCAGAAATTTCTTACTCAAATTATGACTGATGTTTGATACTAGTAGAGCTCTCTTGATCAAGAATGCCCTATTTACTGTGTTAGTCAGCTTTTAATATCCTTGCTTCATCCGTTACGTGTTAATTTGCTTCCTGGGTGGCAGAATTCCTTCACCTCACCTACTTCCTTGTCCTGAGCTATGACGTCATATTTATTACAAAACTTCTTTCTACTACTTCTCGTTACTTTTGTTTTCCATTTACTCTAAACTCATACTATGTGTTCATTACTCTACTCATTCCATAAAACAGCTTCGCTCATTCTTCATCACTTTCACTGAGGACACGAATGTCATCGATGATTTAATTATCGACATCCTTTTCCTTCCTAAATTTTCAATTTTAATCCCACTTCTAGGTCTTTTATTTCCTTTGCTGGTTGTTTGACATAACGGGTGACCAGTAGCAGAGAAGGGCTGCATCTTTCTAATCCGAGCACCTCTCCCGTGTTCTTCTCTCCTTATGACTCCTTCATGATACTTGTACTTATTGTGTATAACACGTCTCTCCCTTTAGAGCGAAACTAATTTCGAAGATTTCAAACATACTGCACCATTTTACGTTGGTGTACGCTTTTTTTGTCGAAAAGTGCAGTGAAAGTGTATTTATTTTCCTTGAGCAAAACAGCAGAACTCCCTCTAAAGTATCTTTGCCTATAAGGCCAAATTCATAGTAACTAAGATATACTCCAGTTTATTTGCCATTCATCTGTATGTTATTCTGATCAGCCACTTGATCCATGAACTGTTAATCTGATTCCACGATAGTTCTCTATTTTATCTGCTTCTCTAATTTATCTGCTGATGCTATCTTTGGTATTATGTGGATTTCATTCTTTCAACAGTCCGACGGTAAATCTCCAGTCTTAGTGATTGTATGCATTGTCTGTGTTTTATCGTTTTGTTCGCACGTTCCCAAATTATTTAAGTTATTCCGTACAAACACTGTCTATACCTTCGGCCTTATATGATCTCTTGTCTTCCAAAGCCCTATTACACTCTGACTCTTGAAATGGCTCACCTCTGTTTTCCATATTGACTCCACTTCTTTCTCTGCCTTGTCATCAGACAGTCCGTCCTCTATGTAAAGGCCTCCAATGTACTCTTACCACATGTCTTCCTTCTCATCTATATTTAACGGTAGATTTTCTCTTCCACTTTTAATGTTGATGCCTTTTCTTTCAATTTCACTGGAGCTTGTTTTGACTTTTCTGCATTGTCTCTCTCTTTCCGACAACCATTTCTTTTTCGATTTTTAGCAGTCTACCTTCACTTTCTATTGATTTCGCTCCTTAGTGAATTATTGTATTCCTGAACGTAATTGTACTTTCTGTTTCATCGATCAACTGAAGCATTTCTTCTGTTACCCAAGGTTTCTTCGGAGTTACCTTCCATATACCTACGTTTGTCTGTCCAGTTTTTATGATAGCTCGTTTTAGATATGTCCTGCTTAAGTGGCCCAGCCCAGAAAGAGAGCAGATTCTAAACACTTAAGGGCTCCCCTCTCATATAAATTATGTTGGATATTTTCTTCACAATTGCTGAAGTAATCTGTAAGCAAACTAGAAATATCACACCTACAATGACAAATGGATGAGCCTAATATATATTCACATGACTTTTCAAACAAACTCAGCAATGAACAAATTTACTGTCCCTCAACTGATACTGTTTTTTGTAAGCAAGCCCATTTCACAACTTTTCTGGGTTGTTCCTATTCATAGTCGTCACCAAACAGTGTTTTCTCCTGAAGTATATACCTAGCTTCTACAGAAATTCAGAGTTAAAGCAAAGGTCTTAACAGCTTGTATGACCTCTGTTGGGACACTTTAATAAGTCACCAGAAAGTAATATGACGCTGTTACTTTGGCATGTGTATCTAAATTTGCAAACTCTCATTCACTCAAAATGTTATGTACATCCCATCAAGAAGGAGAGACTACGTTTATGTGGAATGAGAAAACAACACAACAGAGTTTACTGATATATACTAAATTTGTGCACAGAGAGAACAAAAAATCTTCACTGTTTTTGGTATTTGTACTCATTCACGCCAAATTTAATATAGTTACGTTTGCAAAAAAACCTCCACTTTGATAAAAGTTGTTGCTTTCTCATTTACTTTAAATAGATGATATCTCTCGTACTTGAAAACAATAGGGGCGGGTGTTGAGATTTAAGGTGCTGATGCAAGTTATAGTTCGATTCCAGAGTCTGTGAGCACACAAATGAACAGAGAATTAGAAGAGCCCCTTTCTTTAATACACGAAATACAGACGAACAATCAAATTTCTTACAACCTATTGATGAACGGAACAGACCACCTTCAGGTTAAGGGACCGCTTGTTCACAAAAGGTACAATAACGCGCAGTAAATAAAGTTTGACTACTACCTCACAGAAGTGTCTTAAATTGCATATCGCTTTGCCACTGAACTGGGCCCACACTTAACAAGACCCGACTTCACCTACAGATTGCATTGATTCTGTAAGACTAACAAAAAACTATGTGTAGGAAATCACCTAGTACTCGATCTGCCATAACTAGTTCACTGACGTTACTGTGCTTCTGACAAGTTTTTGCGTAAGCAGGACAACATAATAGCCATAAAAGAAAATGCTCACCGTCATTTCTGAAAATCGATAAAGAAACCATCAACAGCTTCAAATAACCGTGACTGCTATCGAGAGGTTGCTTTCATCATAGAGATGCCATTCAGGAGCCAACAGATCGCAATCCCCAGACTGCCATTAACTACCAGTGATCGGAACTGGCTGACAGGTAGTGAAGCCGCCACAACAGCTGACATAGGGTTCCTTCAGATATTCAGATTCAGATTACTAGGAATGTCCGACCGTCACGTCGGAACAAGTTTCCCACAGGGCAATATTCGCTGGCCAGACAGCAACAACTGGCACATCGCAACAGCACGGACTAGCGCTGAAGCATAGCTGCTAGCCAAGCCTAGCGCCAGCCCCAAAGACACTCCCCATGCTTGCAGCTCACTGTCTGCTTGGAACAGACAGAGAATGCTGACCACAGCGGCTGCCCTTAAATCCCAAGTGACAAGAGAGACCTTCTCTGTGGTGGCGGATCCACCATTCCTTCCACTGCCACAACCAACAGTGAGGTGCCAATTCGAACGAGTGCGAAAAGAAAAAGACACCGCGCATGGCACACTACTGTTTACCTTCATATTTACATGAGCATGAGCCTAATCTGTAGTAATACAGACTTTTTCACACTCAACTACACTACCTGTCGTGCAGCTAGCATTCTAAATCTACGTAGATCCTCAGATACGTAGTAAAAAGAGTGTCTAATTTATGTGTAAGGAGTTACAAACACTGTAAGTACATAGTAGCTTACTTTAAGTATGTTACCCACAGGTTTACTTTTAACATCATTCTCTTGAAAATCAATTACTAATGATTCCAAAGGCAAAATTTTCGTCCTCGTTCTGTGAGATGATGATGAAAATGATTTAACTTTCTCCTTTCTTTCCTCAGCTTCTTTTTTGCTACACTTCATACTTTTCTGGCTCTTCCAGGAATTTCCAAGTCATTTTCAGTGAAATCCCTTACACATCTAAAATATTTGTTTGTCCCAGAATTTAACTTCGAAATCTGATATAGTGACTGAAAACAAAAAACTCCTTTTCTACTGTATTAGTCCAATAAAGGAAAGTAGTTTGTACACTTATTCTAAAGCGGTGATTCCAAGTGGCCTATATCGAACCAAAGGGCTCCACTCCAATCCCCAAGGCGTCCATATCAGCGAAAAAAAAAGTTGAGGGGTCCATTGAATGTGGACTCCTTTAAGAAGGTCGCAACCAAAATTACGAATTCTTCCCACAGAGCTGAATCTTACTCCTGTGTACATCATTCTTCGCCTCGTCGGCTAACGTAGTGGGTGAGACAACTCTTTATTTGCCCTCTCTTGTACGCAACATTCACTATTTTTCCACTTCATAGAGTACTACCACCTGCCCTTCTCCAAGGAGTGGAAAGAGTATATAGCGCTGCCTGTGACACCCGGGAACCACTTCAACATTTAAGAGATGAATTAATTTGCGACATATCACAACACGGCCCAACAATCATTTCGCAGTGGCTAACTACGCAAGATTTTGTTTTGCCCGCTGAAGCTGATAGCGGCTGGATACAAAGCGTGAGGTAGCCGAAGTCTTGCGACTTCTACCGACGTCTGCCGATGCAGAACTAGGGAGCCTGGTTCATATCTGTGTTGTAGCATGCAAGTTAAAGCCTTGATTTTTGTCAGTATAAAAAACTCTCCACGGCTTCGACAACTGTTGCAAACGACCTTCCTCGTGGTGTTTAGCTGACAGGAAAATATGCAATAGGTAGACGTCTGCGCGGATACGAAAAGTGCAATCCGCTTCGCATCTGCAAGGTCCTAAACCGCAACCGCTTCCGCATCCGCATATATTTAAGTTTTGAATGAGTAATTAAGAGTAATAGACAGTAGTACTTAGAATTATGGTATGTAATGACGGAGTTATTGCTAAGATGCCATTTCTGCGACAATTTAACTACGTTTGACTTTTTAAATCACAGGAAATACTCTATACCTACCCTAAAGCAGACCATTCCAAACAGGAAAGCATTGGCGCTCCGGAGCACACACAGTAGCGGATCGGATCTCGTGAGACTGGAAACGCTATTTTAAAAAATAAAATTCAATGTAATAGTATTAAATGATGAAAATACGTGTATAGAAACAATTATATTTCACTGCTCTTGTGCCAAGGCAGCTGAAAATGACGATGTTTTTTTTTTTTTTTTTTTTTTTTTTTTTTTTTTTTTTTTTTTTTTTTTTTTTTTACTCACTGCTTGGATGTGTCAAATTTTTGAAGCCATTCATGTCAGCTGATGATTATGTTATAGCTTGCGCGTTCAGTCCTCGTCATTTCCAGTTGAAAGTATCTACAGTATTAGGCCTACACTGCGAAACGCTGGCGCTCCTGTGAAAAAGTTAAACTGCCAGAATAACTGACGTTGTCTGGAAGAAATAACTCGTCTTCTGAAGAGTGACAGCAAAATCAGTGGTAATAGAAATTAGGATTGGTTGGATGAGATAGCAGTTCCTTAGCACTCACTGCACCGTACTTGGCCCCCACATCAATAAGAAATTGTGCCGTCTCGAGAAACCGAGATACACACGCAACTTCGAATGGTAAAATGTCTTTGCTGACAAGATTGATAAGTTTTTCTGTCGCGGCTGTCTTCAAATTTGGCGTAACTTCAGCAACTTTCACGTTTCTCCTGGTATTTAAGTAAGTAATTATGCTACTTTGTCGAGCCTCACACGAATGTTTTAGCAAATTTGAAGTTCCACTTTTGTGTCCAGTGTAGGAATATACTTTTTTACATGCAAAACAAGCCACTATATCTTTTATCTTTTCGTTGCCATCAAATACGTATGCGAATTTTTTCCAAATTGGCGATTTCAATTTGTTTTCCTTCACTGATGTAAAATTACCTTTTTTCACCTTATACGAATTTGTATCCATCGATATGGTGTTCATTTGAAGAAAGAACTCTCACTGATATTTGCTACGATGCATGTTGTCACTCGGTCACTACAAAGCGACAACTGAAGGCAGCGGAAAATTGCAACGGGCACCTGTCTGGTAGACAGTGGGCAGATTTGCCACCCAGAGAGCACTTCAGAGGCCACACGAAAGACACGATCGCGGAAACGGGTTAGGCGCAGGTCTCTTGGGTATAGCTACGTCAGTCGTAGCCAGGGGCTGAGGAAAACGGACATCCCCTCTACCCGGGCCCTGCAAGATTCCAAGAATGTCAACAGACTTGAAGTTTTGAACTAACATTGCAACATAGTACTGGGCAGATGCCTTGCTCATTATCCGCAGATGACCAGCGGATATCCGCGCCGGTCGCGATTTTATCCGCCAAGTAACAAATACCGCGGATATCCGCGGATATATCCGCGGATATCCGCATCCGCGCAGACCTCTAGCAATAGGCCATATGCAACAGTGACCGAAACGTCGGAGAATTTTACTTACTGACAATGCGGTCACAGACCCTGAAGATTTTTAAAGACCGTGACAACGCTTACAATGTCATGTTGTTTGGGAGTCCCGGTGTTATTCTTTTATACAATTTCCATTTTGTTGTTCGTTAGATTGTGTGCGTCGATTATGACTTGAGGTTGAGACGGTTGAATTCGATTCCTGTGTCTTCCATATTCACTTGAATAGTTAATTTTTATCCGTAAATAACAGATACTAAACATGACTGAATCCAAAAAGCAATGTAGACATTATCCTAGTGATTATTTGAAGTTCAGCTTCATTCCATCAGACGGAAAACAATTATCTACCTGCATTTTATACAGCAAAGTGCTAAGCAATGACGCTATGAAACCTTCCAAGTTAGATCATCTGAAAAGGTATCTCCCTGATAAAACAGATAAGAGAGACTACATAAAGAAAATCTTCACAAGAGAACAACTGGTGACTACATTCAATTCGACGTCACAAAGAGAGAATGATGGTTTGTGGGCTTGTTAACGCTATCTCGCTGCTTATACCAAAATCTAGAAAACCTTATACTATCGGGGAACAGTCAATTTTGCCAGCCATTGAAGAGTTTTCAAAGCTTTTCTCCAGAAATCTGCTTATGATTTGCTCAAAGGAATACCTTTGAGTAACGGTACAGTCCAAAGACATATTGATGAAATGAGTTATGATATTAAGAACTTCATTTGTAATTATACGCAAACAACCGATTTCTCCTAATAACGGGACGAGTCTGGTATCTGAACACAATTATTGCGGTATGGCAATTTTGTTGCGGACCAAGAAATTCAAGAAGAACTGCACTTCGCGAGACTTGAGACAACAGACACAAAAAGTGAATCAATGTTTAATGTTTTGAAGTATTATTTCCTGCCAAAGGCGACCGGTGTATCTAATATATCAGCCGTAGCAGATGGAGCACCAGCCACGTTTGGGTGCTACGTGGATTTATAACCCGTTAGAAACATGGTCTCGGAGTAACGTCTTTGATTCATAATGAACACGTTTTCTGTCACGCGTTCGAAGCCCGCCGCGGCTTAGATCTTGATTAATAATCAGCACTGGCGGCCGAAGACTTCCGGCATAAGAAGTCACCCCTCATTCTGCCAACGGCCTTGTCAAAGAGGGCGGAGAAACGGACAGAGGTTCAGGGCACTCTCTTGTCCTAGGAGTAGGAAACTGCCCCTAAAGGTGGAGGCATCAGCAATGATCAATAGCATGAGGATGCAGATGGCAATGGAAACCACTGCATTAAAGACACGTAACGTGTATCCACAGGACATTGGCAAACGATTCCGGAATAGTCCTGCATGCGGATATCCGGGAGGGGAGTGCAAAGGAGGAGGTTACCATGAGGAGAAGATTGGATAATCAACGTTCAAAGTCAAGGCGTGGAATGTCAGAAGCGTGAACGTGGTAGGGAAACTAGAAAATTAGAAAAGGGAAATGCAAAGCCTCAATCCAGATATAGTAGGGGTCAATGAAGTCAATGAAGGGAAGTGGAAAGAAGACAAGGATTTCTGGTCAGATGAGTATAGGGTAATATCAACAGCAGCAGAAAATGGTATAATGGGAGTAGGTTTCGTTGTGAATAGGAAGGTAGGGCAGAGATTGTGTAACTGTGCCGGCCGCGGTGGACTCGCGGTTCTAGGCGCTCAGTCCGGAGCCGCGTGATTGCTACGGTCGCAGGTTCGAATCCTGCCTCGGGCATGGATGTGTGTGATGTCCTTAGGTTAGTTAGGTTTAAGTAGTTCTAAGTTCTAGGGACAGATGACCACAGATGTTAAGTCCCTTAGTGCTCAGAGCCATTTGAACCATTTTGTTACTGTGAACAGTCGAGTGATACGGTTGTTATCAGAATCGACAGCAAACCAACACCGACAACGATAGTTCAGATATACATGCCGACGTCGCAAGATGAAGATGAAGAAATAAAGAAAGTGTATGAGGATATTGAAAGGGTAATACACTATGCAAAGGGGGTTGAAAATCTAATAGTCATGGTGGACTGGAATGCAGTTGTAGGGCAAGGAGTCGAAGAAAGGGTTACAGGATAGTATGGGCTTGGGACAAGCAATGAGAGTGAAGAAAGTCTAATTGAGTTCTGTAAAATGTTTCAGCTAGTAATAGTGAATACTCTGTTAAAGAATCACAAGAGGAGGAGACATGCTTGGAAAAGGCCGGGTGATATGGAAATATTTCAGTTAGATTACATTATGGTCAGACAGAGATTCTGAAATCAGATACTGGATTGTAAGGCTTACCCAGGAGGAGATATAGACTCAGCTCACAATATAGTAGTGATGAAGAGTAGGCCGAAGTTTAAAACATTCGTCAGGAAAAATCAATATGCAAGGAAGTGGGGTACGGAAGTACTAAGGAATGACTAGATACAGTTGAAGTTCTCTAATGCTATAGATACAGCAATAAGGAATAGCTCAATAGGCAGTACAGTTGAAGAGGAATGGACATCTCTAAAACGGGCCATCACAAAAGTTGGGAAGGAAAATATAGGTAAAAAGAAGGTAATTGCGAAGAAACCATGGGTAACAGAAGAAATACTTCAACTGATCGATGAATGGAGGAAGTACAAAAATGCTCTGGGAAACTCAGGAATACAGAAACACAAGTCGCTAAGAAATGAAATAAATAGGAATTGCAGAGAAGCTAAGAGGAAATGGCTCCGTGAAAAATGGAAGAATGGAAAAAAAATGATTGTTGGAAGGGCAGACTCAGCACACAGGAAAGTCAAAACAACCTTCGCTAACACTAAAAGCAAGGGTGATGATATTAAGAGTGCACCGGGAATTCCACTCTTATATGCAGAGGACAGAGCGGATAAGTGGAAAAAATACGTTGAAAGCTTCTATGAGAGGGAAGATTTGTCTGATGTGACAGAAAAAGAAACAGGAGTCATTACGAAGACTTTCCCGGTGTAATAACTGATAAAACTCTTCTCGGGTGTGCAGCCGGATCATAATGTCATCTTGACACAATATTTCCACGATCCAACTGGCCGCCTTCTTCAGGTGAGAGTGCTGGTACGCGATATGGCCGGAACGACTTCTCAGCGCAAGCGGCGGCCCCTATATACGCCGCAGATGGCCCACAACCCGTGCGCGAGAAGGTGCCGCAACTGTCCTCTAGCGCAAGTAAACATACCGCGCCGCCAGTGGTGGAAACAGATCGTATATACGGTCCGCCCATGTGCCACCGCACCAAGTGCCAATTTTTTTTGGATTGTGCGAACAGAACACAGTGACGCCACTAGCCTCTAGGCTTCCCCCAGTGCTCATCAACACAATGGCTGTACTTCGAAACACTGGCATTCTGCCCCAATCGTTCAATTTTTGTGATTTTTCATTTTTTACTGAACTAAATGTCGAGAAAGTGGTCGATAGGTAGAATCTTAAAGTGTCTCTAAATATACAAAGAGCGACAGTGCATATGGAGCCAAAATACGAAAGATCATGGATTGAGAAAAACTACTAGAAATTGTGAATTGTATGCAAGAAATAGTTCCATAGGGTGATGTGATAGTTGGGAAAGAAAAATTCAGTGATATTGGAAACGCCTACATTAACGATTACTACAAAATTCTAAAATTTCGAAAGAGTTGTGCATCTGTAAATAATATGTACAAGCTCTCAATGTTGGTTAGTTTTCCATAGCAACAGGTTGTGGAAATACGAGAAACAAGCGACGCTGTGGCAGTAATATCTTAATTTGTTATATTGTAATGTTGGTGCCCTTGTGTGTGTGTGTGTGTGTGTGTGTGTGTGTGTGTGTAGACTCGCAGTGCGAGTGACCCGACGAGGGCTTAGTTGTGATGAGTACAAGCTGCCTGCCACACTCGCGAATTCAACACACTATTAATTGAAGAGTCACTTCTACATCTTGTAGGACAACAACACAACAGAATGACATTAACTCACGCTGCTTAGTGCACGAGCAGGTGAAGTTTAATTATGAAGTGTCAAAAAATAAGAAAAACTTTGGGAAACAATTAACTTTCTTGTCTAGTCCTTGTAATGACACCTGTTTTACTTCGGAAGCAACGTCACAGCGAGACCACAATTCAGTCGTATAGAACCAACTGACGATATTTGTTACTTAGAGGGTCACCTCATCAGACAGTTGCAGGAGAAAATGATGAAATTTAAAACTTTGAATTAGATTATGAATTTCTTTATCTTCATAATTAGTTCTCAGATCAAAGTAATCCCAGTTTACAATTCCTTCTATCAAGGATTAAGATTAATGAGTGTAGAATAAAGCAGTTTACATCCATCAACAGTGAGACATTTTCAAATTACTTCTACAGCACTGTGTGGATGCATAAGGCACCTGAACACTGTATGGAGCACTGTTACTCAAGAAGCAAATGACATTCAATGCCTGAGCAGCTAGCGAATGCAGAAATATTGGACAAGATCGACTTACGATCCCAGTGCTAAGACTTTTACACAGGAAGTAAATTCACGTCGCGTAATCAACTAACAAACTGAGAGCTGCGCAGACCAAAAGCAGCGCAAATGCTAAACGCGACACTTAACGCGAAAGCAGTGAAAAGAAGCGCCAGGCTGTGGCTGGGGATTTCTCATCATGTTCCAAATGCTGGGGAAACCCGTAGAATTTTCTCCACAAGCGCTTGCTGTATTTCTGTAAATTGACTACAAGTTAGCACGGGACGAGCTCTCTGGACGCGAAATGCAGCTCGCTTCCCACGCTGTGAGCAGTAAAATGGCGATGGTTCATAATTTGCATCTGCTCCTAGGAAAGTCCGTTGGCCTTTCTAGGTACTCCGCAGGGACCACTCGTAGCACGCACAGCTCTGAAAAGGCACTTTTGTGGTAGCGCGGCTTGTGATAATTTTTACCTGGAGAGGCCTTCTCACCTGACTACACCGACATCTGGGGAGAACTCGGGGAAACCTCTCGAATTTCCGCTCCTTGACCAAGCAACGCCTAGAGCCTGCAGCTGGCTTCTCTCGCAACGTTCCAGCAACGGGTATTTCACAAGCACAAACTCCAGACTTCGCAAGTCCTGTGCCTCCATCCATAAAATTTAGGAGAATACAACTGCAATGAATTTATTTATCGTCGCTTAGAGGCTTCTGACCAACTAATTCAGTCACAATATTTAATAGTCATTTTACCAGTCATGTTACCAGTGAACCCCCGATTCTTTAAAGATTCGAACTTCCATGTATAAAAGAAGCTTCAAACGTCTAATTACTTTACCAAAATCTTTAAAACGTTTCATTGCCTTACAAATATTTGACGTTAATTGTGTAAGGTGTCAGGCAAATCCAACACCTTCCATGAAAAATCTCACATGATAAGCAAATCGAGTAGTATGTCACATATATCCGAATAAATCGTGACATTAAATTAACCAAAGTAATACGAGTTAGGAGTGAGCAAATGGAATACCACAGACTAACACAAGAATGCCTAAATGCATGTCATACCTTCCCACTGTGAGACAGACGTAGTTCCAAGGGGAGAAACGAGAACAGAATACGAGAGCAGACCCGTGTTAAGTTAGAAGGCCCTACGATAAGGGACAGACACCCACATCGCTAGCTAACCGTTAGGACCACGCCCCAGCCCATGTTAAAAGCTAGGACCTTAGCGTGAGACTGTTTCGCGTCTCTGTTACATCAGGACCACCCCCCAGCCCATGTTAAAAGCTAGAGCCCTCCAGAAGAACAGTATAGATCTTACGATAACATTAAAAGGACCACACCAGTTGCAAGTTTTAGCGTGAGACTTTTTCGCGTCTCTGTTACGTTGCAAACTTTAAAAACATTGCCCCACCACGAAAAGTATAACGTTTCTCATTGGATAGACAGAAATTTTGTAGGCGGTGCTTAAGGTTAACATTGAGACCCTGATTGGTCAGATGAAAACATAGCCAGATAGCTTTTTTAAAACCAACTTCAGTAAATTGTAGTAAGGAGAAGTTAGGAGAGTTAGTTCGGAGACGGCGAGGTGAGCGGAGTTGTTCTGCCCGCTGCCACCTGACGAACACCGACAAGGTAATGAATGCACGCGATACCGTACAACAGCGCATAAAGCTTCACTCAGAACTGCTGAAGTCTCATCTGTTAAACCCCCTTTTTTCCGTAATTCTAATAGTGTCGATCGTCAATTAAAGCTCATGGTGTTCACATTTGCCACTTGAAGTAAAAATCTGAAAAGCGATGATTTTTGTGTTATATAGTTATTGAGAAGCCACATCAGCCACTGTAATTTACGACAAGTTAGATAAGTAATTAAAGGTAATTCAGGGTCACTGTAGACCGTTTTGATAGTTTTCTCTCTTGTGAAACTTAATTTAAACCTATATTATAGATGTGATATGGCATAGGTCATCCTTCGATCCATTGTAGAACTTGGAAACCCATTCAGGTAATATTCGTTCACATTTTTGTTGAACGCAGTTGGTTTTTACCATCCTGTATTAAAACATTTCCTTTTATCAATAGTGAAATTCTGAATGAGATTTCCACTCTGCAGCGGAGTGTGCGCTGATATGAAACTTCCTGGCAGATTAAAACTGTGTGCCCGGCCGAGACTCGAACTCGGGACCTTTGCCTTTCGCGGGCAAGTGCTCTACCATCTGAGCTACCGAAGCACGACTCACGGCCGCTACTCATAGTTTTGCTTCTGCCAGTATCTCGTCTCCTACCTTCCAAACTTTACAGAAGCTCTCCTGCTAACCTTGCAGATGTAGCACTCCTGAAAGAAAGGATATTGCGGAGACATGGCTTAGCCACAGCCTGGGGGTTGTTTCTAGAATGAAATTTTCACTCTACAGCGGACACAAGTGAATAATTTGTCAAGTTGTGTGAACAAAAAGTTTATGAAACGCGTGAGATCATATGAGCGCATGTTGATTCGAAGTAGGGCGCGTGAATTGCTTTTAAAACAGAAAATATGGGATTCGGAAAGATTAGCAATGGCAGATCGAGACCTTGACCGAATTGAGGTAGAGACCCAGCATGAAAATGGACAGAGAATAGAGGACAGTACAACAGACGATGCAGTATCGCGAGAAATTGGACATATAACGCACCATAAAGAGGATAATGTACGTCAAGGCATAGAAAACATAAGTCAGCATACGACAGAGGAGCAGGAAAGTAGAGAGACAGTCGATGAGGATTTTAACTTGCGTCTTGAATACGTAGAACCCATAGTACAAGTAATCAGAGCTCCCTCACCACAGAGTGCAAGGAATTCGAGCAGAAACGTGTCACCGCACAGTTCAATGCAATCGGTTGCGAACCAACACTTGGGCGAAAACACAGGGCGTAGGACGTCGGAAGAAAACACAATAGGATCCACCAATCTGGCAGAATTATTACAACAAATTACGGAAACCATGACAAGGCAAAATAAAGACATAGCGAACCAAATTCGAATTCAGAATACAAAAACCACGAGACAAATGCGTGAGATTAAAGAACAAAAAAAAAAAAATCAGTAATACTTAAGTCCTATTGAAGACGAGGCAAAAGAATCTCGAGAAGTGATGTTGTTGTTGTTGTTGTTGTTGTTGTTGTTGTTGTTGTTGTTGTCTTCAGTCCTGAGACTGGTTTGATGCAGCTCTCCATGCTCCTCTATCCTGTGCAAGCTTCTTCATCTCCCAGTACCTACTGCAGCCTACATCCTTCTGAATCTGCTTAGCGTATTCATCTCTTGGTCTCCCTCTACGATTTTTACCCTTCACGCTGCCCTCCAGTACTAAATTGGTGACCCCTTGATGCCTCAGAACATGTCCTACCAACCGATCCCTTCTTCTGGTCAAGTTGTGCCACAAACTTCTCTTCTCCCCAATCCTATTCAATACTTCCTCATTAGTTATGTTATCTACCCATCTAATCTTCAGCATTCTTCTGTAGCACCACATTTCGAAAGCTTCTATTCTCTTCTTGTCAGGAAGCTTAATAACAGGTCACAATCAATTGAGAACAGACATTGACAAGGTACAAGTGGACATACAAACATTGCGTAATGACATTCAGGACGAGATCAAATCATTACATAACAACGCCCAGGGAGAAGTCAAGAAACTAGAGAAACAAATAAACGAAATTACTAGACAAGCAGCAGGCACAGCGCGTGAAATTGTTGAAAACAGTGTGTTACACAAACGTATCACAAAAGCAGCGCTGAAAAGATATGATAACCGAATAGTCAAAATAGAAGCGCAAACGATGCGACAATTTCAGAAATTTCGAACAGAGTTGCTGCAAACCATTGAAGATCGTAGTGAACAGGGTCGAACAAGCACAGAGTCTGCAACCACATCGGTGTCTGTAACATCACCGGATAAAAACAAGCAATTAACGAAGATATCATGCATTTGCGATTACAGTCACAGACGGAAAGTAACATACGTGACAATGGAAAGCCAGGTTGCGAAGAGTACAGTGCAATGCATTCAGCTAGACGTTCACAACCGATGGAAGAAAATTATTGTGTACCACTCCAACGATACTACGCAAGGGTAGGCGAAAGTTACAGTGGACAATATCCAATGGATCTACCACAACCGGAAAGAACGACAGGAGAAATGATGAGAAACAAAAGTGGCGAAGAATCGCGAATTTCATATGGAACTATGAAGAAGTACGACAACGGTCATTTCCTCACAGTCAGAAAATTTCAACACTTTCGAGAAAGAAACTCATTACATCCACGAACTTTTATTGATCAGTTCCGAGTAGGTTTACCAGAACACTGGACTCTAGCACACAAATTAGACTTTATATGTGCACACATGTCAGGAACAGTCGCAGAAATCATGCTAAATGTTGCAGCGACATGCCGATCGTACGAAGATTTCAGAGAGAAGTTTCTCTCACGATATTGGTCCAGCGAAGCACAGAACAGAGTGAAGTATGAATTATTATAGAACCCATATTTTGAAAATTCAGGAGAGAAGAGTCCCGTGAAATTTTTCGAATTAATGGCAAAGAAAAATCAATGGTTAGATGTACCTTACAGTGACGGAGAGTTGATTAAATTATGCGCGATGAAGCTACCATTGAAATACCAGCAATCATTACTAGGTCGCGGGGGCAATGACGTCGAAGCATTTAAAGGTATTCTAAGGGAACTAGAGTTCATATTTTCGGAAGATGACGCAAGAAAAAGACGAAGCGCACGTGAAAACGAAAGCAAAAAGCATTGGAATCCACTAGACACAGTACGAAGAAACAATAATTGCGAACCATGTGATAACTTCGCACCAAGAAACGACAATAGATTTCAACAAAGAACCGGTTATGGATTTAGAAGAGAATATGGCAATAACTATAATTCACCCAGGAACGTCAACAACTATTACAGAGGGAATAACGACAACCAGAATGGGTTTTGGAGCGCCAATAGACCGACAAATTATCAATAAAGAAACCAATATCAACAAGCGGAGCATGAAAAGAGAATACAAATAGAAGAGGTGGAGGTAAGACCACCAAAACCCCGATAAACGTTCGAATTGACAGCTAAGCGCCCATGCCAAAGAGAATGACACACCGACCCAGGACAATTGCAGCACCTTGAACAGAGAAGTAAATACCTTATCACGAGAAGAGAAGAAGGAAGAAACAAATCCGCAGGGACCAGATGAAAACAAAGACAAGAAAATAACAATATCCTGTTGGGACGGAATTAATTGGGAGTATAATGATGAGGAAGATGAATTACCAGAGGCATGCACAACGATTGTAGGAGAAAAGGACGAAGTAATGAGCATTGCAGAGCTATTTGAGATGGAAACCAGGGAAAGCGAATTCAATGAGGATAATGTGCAGTCAACAGAAGTTGAAAATAAGTTACGAGTGGGCACACAACCCAACATATATAATGAAGGAAGTTATGAAGCGATAACTAGAGCATTTAGATGCGATTATGTGGAAGCAGCGACGAAGAAGGAGAAGGGCGCCAAAATTTGTAAAGCTTTTAAGAAGGCGTAAAACAATGTAGATACTAGACATATGTTAGACGATTATTAGTAAAACTTTTTGTAAGAACCATTGTCAAAACTCCAGCAAGGACAAGATGCAACGACCCACTAGTTGCAACAAGAGAAGTATCAAGAAAGAAAAGGACATAATTAGCAAGACACAATTCCTACAAGGCAGAAGCGTCGAGAGAAAGGAAAGGACAGCGAGACCAACAGAAGGCCCTTGTATCGAAAGTGGGCAATAAATTTGCCCACTAGGCAGAACCCTGCTGGGACGGAACATGGAGCCTCACAGTGGCAGAGCCCTGCAGAGACAAGACGGGACACCGAACGCTGGAAGCGTCTCCGAGCGCCCTGAATGAACGGAGTGAGAAAAAAACGGCCTGACGAGAAGATGGCTTGGGCAAGCCACAACTGGCAAAAAATATGTGTGAAAGTCACACTACTGCTATTAAACAGTACGCTGATGCACCAAACTGAAGAAAACTTCCACAAAGTAAAAATGACACGCCCAAACAATTTATCAAACTGTTACTAAGAGGAGAACTTTAAAGCGACTAGTTATCAATAAATATTTCCATATCCTGCCCAGAGAAGAGCCAAGAAGCAAGTAAGAAGCAGAGAAAAAGCAGGAAGAACAGAAGTTGAAGATTCCCAAGATTGAGACCAAGAAAGAAGATGGGTGAAGAATAGACGACATACCTTCCCTAATCCCTATCCTACTGTAAACTAGTCGTCTGCGAAATATTACAACGAAAAACGACCGCTTTCAGCGACACATAACGATGACTTTCACGCATACAAAGCCAGTTAACCACGAGATTCTGCACTCACAGCTCCATTCCATTATGGGACCTCCACAACAGCAACACACACTTTCAAAGCCAACAAGTAATGACGAACAAAGCTGTACATCAAATACTTGCCCACATCCATCTCACCCAAGTCCATCACATTCGTGCAAAAACATTCGCCTACCTCATGCTTAAACATTCATAGGGTTGTGTGAATGTGTGAAATCAAATTATGTGTTGTAGGAATTGTGCAAAAGAAATGTGTGAAAAACTAAATAAGTTAAGCACACCATACAGCTAATAAACTACAACATAACAGTCATTGATTATGGACTTAAGTAAAAAATAGACTATCGATAAAAATAAGTCATTAGTTCTGAAATGAACAGTATATAAAGAACAAAAGTAAGGCATAATAAACACTAAAACTATATGCCACTTATTTTCTCCTCATAAAAATAAAGGAATAACTATATTTTACTTATTTTCTCCTTAAAAAAAGAATAAAAAATTATCTTGTTGGTTGTTATCCCTTTTTTTAACATTTGTACCATTTGTTAGGATAATATCTCAATACTTGTGTATGTATATTCCTTTGTCAAAGCAACTCTTGGAAATAATTCTTTTTTGTTTGTGTAACAATGTTGAAATGAGTGTCTAGGAACAAAAACATTTTACTTGTATACGATATTTAGAAAATGTGTTAGGAATGGATTTTACTTAATTACTACATTTATAAAAACAATATTTCTAAGAAAATCGATGTGAAAGACTCCTCACTGTCGATAACAAACTTCTTAAATAACAGCCATCACACTTAAATAAAGAAAGAAAATAATTAAAAATTAATAATAGCATAAAAATATTCTTCTCTGATCATTTTTAATTATAATGTGGAAGAATATAAAAATAGAAATTACTAATACAAACTACACTCCTGGAAATGGAAAATAGAACACATTGACACCGGTGTGACAGACCCACCATACTTGCTCCGGACACTGCGAGAGGGCTGTACAAGCAATGATCACACGCACGACACAGCGGACACACCAGGAACCGCGGTGTTGGCCGTCGAATGGCGCTAGCTGCGCAGCATTTAAGCACCGCCGCCGTCAGTGTCAGCCAGTTTGCCGTGGCATACGCAGCTCCATCGCAGTCTTTAACACTGGTAGCATGCCGCGACAGCGTGGACGTGATCCGTATGTGCAGTTGACGGACTTTGGGCGAGGGCGTATAGTGGGCGTGTGGGAGGCCGGGTGGACGTACCGCCGAATTGCTCAACACGTGGGGCGTGAGGTCTCCACAGTACATCGATGTTGTCGCCAGTGGTCGGCGGAAGATGCACGTGCCCGTCGACCTGGGACCGGACCGCAGCGACGCACAGATGCACGCCAAGACCGTAGGATCCTACACAGTGCCGTAGGGGACCGCACCGCCACTTCCCAGCAAATTAGGGACACTGTTGCTCATGGGGTATCGGCGAGGACCATTCTCAACCGTCTCCATGAAGCTGGGATACGGTCCCGCACACCGTTAGGCCGTCTTCCGCTCACGCCCCAACATCGTGCAGCCCGCCTCCAGTGGTGTCGCGACAGGCGTGAATGGAGGGACGAATGGAGACGTGTCGTCCTCAGCGATGAGAGTCGCTTCTGCCTTGGTGCCAATGATGGTCGTATGCGTGTTTGGCGCCGTGCAGTTGAGCGCCACAATCAGGACTGCATACGAACGAGGCACACAGGGCCAACACCCGGCATCATGGTGTGGGGAGCGATCTCCTACACTGGCCGTACACCTCTGGTGATCGTCGAGGGGACAGTGAATAGTGCACGGTACATCCAAACCGTCATCAAACCCATTGTTCTACCATTCCTACACCGGCAAGGGAACTTGCTGTTCCAACAGGACAATGCATGTCCGCATGTATCCCGTGCCACCCAACGTGCTCTAGAAGGTGTAAGTCAACTACCCTGGCCAGCAAGATCTCCGGATCTGTCCCCCATTGAGCATGTTTGGGACTGGATGAAGCGTCGTCTCACGCGGTCTGCACGTCCAGCACGAACGCTGGTCCAACTGAGGTGCCAGGTGGAAATGGCATGGCAAGCCGTTCCACAGGCTACATCCAACATCTCTATGATCGTCTCCATGGGAGAATAGCAGCCTGCATTGCTGCGAAAGGTGGATATACACCTTAAGAGCTATTAGCGCTTGTTCGTCTTCGCTGCTGTAAAACAGACCTCTTCCGCTGATTATGTGTTCATAGTTCTTAGGCAAGAATTTTGGAACACATATTTATTGGACATCTCTTTCTTGTTTTGGGCTATAATGCCTCCATCCAAAATATGGAAAGTAAAGAGCTTGCGTTGGAAGAGATGTTTCACAGTATCGAAGGTGAACAAGTGCTCGTAGCCTTTAAGGTATGCCAGTTTTCCAGCCTACAATCTTAGCAAGAACAGTACTGGTACATACATTCCACAGTAGAGGTATCAGAACGATTTTCGCTTATGACTTTCGTCTGCAGCAGTCTCCAGAACAACATCCCTTATGTGAAATTGATGCATTTACCCTTATGTATCATTCCTGAAAACTCGTAACATCACCACGAAATCACCCTATAGAACATCATATTACTGAAGTGTATCGTCAGGATTCCCTATAACTACATCAGTGTATTAAAGATTAATGTTTCTTTTTAGGAGTAGAAAATGACACGTGAATAGCAGAAGAAAAGACCTCATGAAGAGACTCTGTTTATCTGTATAATAATATGAAGTTTTGCCCGTTACACTTCGGTGGAAACGAACATATGAATGCAGAAAACAATAAACTCGTATGATATGCAGTACCCACATTATTTGAATTATCAAATAAGCCACCCCAACTGCCCATGAAGAGAAAACTGTCATAAAGATGAGATATCCGTCAAAAGCAGTAAAACCGTTCCATGCCACAGGTGCAGCCAGTTCCTCAACTCCCCCTATATCAGTGCTAAATATATCACTCTTCAACATAGACTAGCTTTGAAGATGAAATGGTTAAATTAAGTGAAATTATTCGTGTCTTGCAAAAATCTGTGAGGTTTAAGAATATAGAAAACATTAGACTTTGTGCAAGTGTTCAAAAATCCCTCGCGCTATCTTTTTCTTTTTTTTCAAAACTTTATGAACTGTCCGTCTGCTCATTGAGATCTTTGAACTTGGCAGTTGTCGTACTATGAATTGGTTAAGGACTATTAGTCATGTGGGAAGCATGCGTTGCCGTAGCAAGTAAATGTGATGAATAGTGAGAGCAGACGAAATACCACATAAGCGTCTCACAGAAACGAAAACAACCAATAAACGGTCGTAAACTATGTTCCAACAAAGGAATAAAACATTCAAGACTTACAAAACGGAGTGCAACTTCAAAAACGTTAAAAACGTATGTTTTGACATAGCACAGAGTAACTGTTGCGTTCATTTGTTGCAGCTTATGTGACAGACTATTATATTTGCATCATTTACTTGGGAATGATCACATTTACATTCATACGAACACCTATATCGGGCATAAAGGCATATCACACTCACGCACCAGTCGTACAAATTGGGTGCGTCATACGACACACGTACTGTCACTAGTGCCGTGTATGACACACCAGACGTGTTTTCTTCTAGAGGATTCGGTTGACTTGTCGCCTTGTCATCCTTCCCATTCGAAATCCACTTCCCCTTTCGGCTGCCGATAGAGTAGTTGTGCAGAATCAACTGTCATAATAGGTCCCAATCTTAATTGTAGCTGTTGCAAACGGACGCTATACCGCGACACAGAGACATTTGAATGAAGCGAATAGCAAAAAAAATAATTTGCACGAGGATGGTATGAACACGGCTCGCCCGCATAGCAGTCCAACAGCGTAACAACTTAACCAAGACGCCATTTCCCTGTCCAGCTAACTTATAATGTATTTCTTGTTCTTGGACGATTCACTGATTTTTTTAAATATTTTTTTACGGAGTCCAGTACATTTTCTTCCTGTTTTCATGCTTGTGGTGTGTTCAGTTTTTGATGCGCTGTCCACTGGGTCCTCTTACCATTAAATCTGATGGAGGTGCGTTGGAGAGTTAGTAAGACAAAGAGATTGACTCAAAGGATATGCACAAGAAGAAAGCACACCATTTTTCAACTTTATCTTCCGGTAACGATATTTTCAAATACGCGAGATTTGTCAATTAACATGTCCATAGAATTTTTTGCGGTCCACCGAGCTCCGCTTGGTCAAAAGTTAAACAATGTTTCCCCTTAATGGCCCGTTCACACAGCGAACTGTTTGCGCCAAACCACTACAAATCTCGCACGTACACACGACACAGTTTGATTCTGCTCCAAGCCCGACATCTGTCGGTCTAGAAATTAAACTGCAGCGGCAAGCAATTGCAAATATTATTTCACTTCATTTCAGGCTCGGAAGAAAAGAAATACTTATAGGGCCTTTGTTCTCAACCTGTCTGCAAAAGAATGCAAACAGGCTAAAAACGGAAAGAACGTACAAAATGACAAAGAGATTGACTCAAGCGACGGCAATTTTCGTATATAAATTTTACTTCACGAGTTACTAGGTGACACTTACGACTGTCGGAACTATTTGCTCGTAACTCATTATACACTGAAGCGCCAAAGAAACTGGTATAGGCATGCTTATTCAAACACAGAGATGTGTAAACAGGCATAATACGGGTCTGCGGTTTGCAACGGCTATGTAAGACAAGTGTCTGGCGCCAGTTGATAGATCGGTTACTTCTGCTACAATGTCTGGTTATCAAGATTTAAGTGAGTTTCAATGTGGTGTTATAGTCGGCGCACGAGCGATGGGGGACAGCATTTCCGAGGTAGCGATGAAGTGAGGATTTCCCAGTACGACTGTTTCACGAGTGTACCGTGAATATCAGGAATCCGGTAAAGCATCAAATCTCCAACATTGCTGCGGCTGGAAAAAGATTCCGCAAGAACTGGATAACGACGCCTGAAGAGAATCGTCCGACGTCATAGAAGTGCAACCCTTCGGCAGACTGCTGCAGATTTCAGTCTGGGCCATGAAGGATTGTCAGCATGGGAACCATTCAATGAAACATCTTCCATATGGGCTTTCGGAGCCGAAGCCCACTCTTGAAGACTACACGACACAAAGCTTTACGCCTCGCCTGGGCCCATTACGGACATTGGACTGTTGATGACTGGAAACATGTTGCCTGGTTGGACGAGAGTCGTTTCAGATTGTATCGAGCGGATGGATGTGTATGGGTATGGAGACAACCTCATGAGCCCATGGACGCTGAATGTCAGCAGGGGACTGTTTTAGCTGGTGGAGGCTTTGTAATGTACGGGGCGTGTGCAGTTGGAGTGATATGGGACCCCTGATATGTCTAGATACGACTCTGGCAGGTGACACATGCCTAAGCATCCTGTCTGATCACCTGCATCCATTCATGTCAATTGTGCTTTCCGACAGACTTGGGCAATTCCAGCAGGACAATGCGACACCCCACACGTCCAGAATTGCTACAGAGTGGCTCCAGGAACACTCTTCTGAGTTTAAACACTTCCGTTGGCCACCAAACTCCCCAGACATTAACAACATAGAGCATATCTGGGATGCTTTGCAACGTACTGTTCAGACGAGATCTCCACGCCCTCGTGCTCTTGCGGATTTATGGACAGCGCTGCAGGTTTCGTGATATCAGATCCCTCCGGTACTACTTCAGACATTAGTCGAGTCTTTGCCAGGTCGAGTTCCAACACTTCTGCTCGCAGGGACCCTGCACAATATTAGGCAAGTGTACCACTCTCTTTGGCTCTTCATTCTATAGCAGGTCAAAATACTTGCATTCCGCGAGAAATTTCGCCACATTAGCGGCTGACAGCGACTTTACAATTCCTGGCAATAAGAAGAAATTGCAAGTATTTAGAATTCGCGACACTATCCAAACAAGCATTGAGCGAAATAATACCTGACCCATGTGAAATCGTACACTGAGTTGACAAAAACCATGTGATAGCGATATGCACATATACAAATATCCCGAGTTTTGAAGTCTTGAGATAAAAAGTATATGCACTAGTTTTTACACTTATTTAGGTGCATAAATGTGAAATATGACATTATTTTTTATATGTTTTACTAAAATATTTGTTTGAATGTTGCATGTTGTAACTGTGGTCTTTACAGCTGGACACTAGTTTTATTGAAGCAAAATATTGGTTTATACATGACGTTTTAGAGCTTACAAACATAAGACCAGCATTGGCAGTTTGGAGAGGACTAATTTTCCTTTAAGTAATTAGCAAATTGAGCTCTGCGTATCAGCAAAAATTTGGAATTTTCGCATTGACATTTTTTCCAGTTTTTCTTTCACATTCGTTACCTGAAATCGGTGTGTGTCGAATCGTCTCCTTACGAAATCATAAGAATTATTATTCTTTCCCATGCAAGATATTAGTCGACCACAAAATTATTTCACCTTTGAGCTTACCGTGAGCGTTTATGGTGATATTTCACCAGGACACGCTGAACCACTAAATAGTATATGCACAACTGTCTTGAAATCATTCACAATGTGATGCGTTTTCCTTAGTCACCACCGAAGTTGTTTACTGCAACGTAACCGTATGTTTCCGATAACGGCCATGGGAGGCCGAGTGCAGTAATATCGTAGTTCCGTAGTACGGAAATACTCATTATTTACAATGGAACATAGATGCACTGTAATAATTTTGTAGCGGGCTAGCACACTTTACATCGACATCTCTTCTCCGCCACATCTGTAAAGTGTTCAACCCATCAAATCACACGTCCATAAACGGAGCTGCACATACTGTCCTTTTTTCTGAAGGAGTCCTACTAACGTATCAGAACTGATTCTTCCTGTCTTCGTTTTGGGAAGCTGACTTCCCCAGAAGCAGCAAACACGCAACAATACTAGCTTGAAACTGCAGGAATCATATCTTTGTAGTTTCCCCACACTGGGTATATTAACGACGGTAAAGTAACCATCCATTGACAGTGGCTACAGACAAACACCACTTCAGCGATTCAAGTGGATCCGGTAGAGTTCTGTCAACATTTTAGCAAGATCCATGCCTCTCGGAAGTTTCTTGTTCTCTTTTTCTTTTTTTTACAATATAGTGCCTTGGGACGTTAATGAATTTCTTTTCAGATGTATAATAATACCTACATGTTACCATGAGTTCAACATATGTATACCGTATGTTGACACTAACTTCATACATGTCCTGAATACTGCTTAAAACCGATTGTAAGTTATTATCTGTTCAACAGCTTGGTATTTTCCAGGGGAGACTGACTGCAATGACGATTGCGGTTCAGGCAAAAGCGGATAAATCTTTAAGAGTTTCTCTCAGTTATTATTATCTACAGACAATTCTTAGTTTTGTGCACATGAAAAAACTGTAGCAGCTGGAAGAACCGATTACTGCTTCCCACATGGAATTGTTTTAATAGCAACAAGGGGCCAGTAACCAGGCAGTTTGGTCCCTACCCCCCCCCCCCCCTCCTTTAAACCAACAAACCAATCTATGAACCACTGACCTTGCCGAGGTGAGGTAGTTCCACGCTTCAACAGTATAGATGAACGTACAGTAGGTGCAACACCAATGGAGGGGTATCTATAGGGATACCAGACTAACATATTGTTTCTGCAGAGGAGCAGCAGCCTTTTCTGTAGTCTGAGTGATTGACTGAACTGGCCTCGTAACGTTAATCAACACGGCCTTCCTATGACGAAACAGAGATAAGCTGAAAGCAAGGGAAAACTTGTTATGATCTTCAGTCTGAAGACTTTTTTGGTGCAGCTCTTCACGCTAAGGGGAAACTACAGAAATTATTTTTCCCGATACTATGCAGCTCTACCGTATGATTAAATGATGATGGAATCGTGTGCAGTGAACTATTCTGGAAGTGCAAAGATCTACGTTCGGATCTCTGGGCAGGGACTACTCAGGAGAATGTCATCATTATGAAAGGCATCAGTTGATGAGACACATCCTTAGACATCAAGGAATCGTCAGTTGGGGGAAGATGGAGGATAAAAATTGTAGAGAAGAACCAAAGGATGTATACAGTAAGCAGACTGAAACGGATTTGTGTTCCAGAAGTTATTCAGAGATGAAGAGATTTGCACAAGCTGCACGAAACCAGTCTTCAGACTGAAAACTACAACAGCAACAACGACAACATGAAGACTGCAGCCGTGAGATCGTTGGGAACTCTGCTCCCATAAATAATTACTTAAATAATAGATTAGAAGCTAGATTTAAACTTTTTGGTTGTTATAAATAGATTGACGGAAAGAATTGCAACAGTAAGGAGGCCTAGTTCGACATAAAAGAAAGTTGGTAGTCATGCTTCTACGTCTGTAAGGTGATGTCTCTTCAGAATTTGCATCAGTCGCATAAGAGAAAAGGCACTGAGAGCATGCAAATCAGTTTTGCTTTAAATACACACTGCAACGGCCCTGAGTGTTAGTTGCCTTTGAGACTGGACGTGGTGAGCTGACGTTATTCAAGAATGCCTTTAAGGCGACATAGATGCCATTATCAGCACCTCACTGACTATGAACGAGGTCGTGTAATGTGGCCACAATAAACCGGATGTTCATTCTGTGATATTGGAGGAAGACTTGATAGGAATGTAGTCACTGTACACGACTGCTGGCAGCGATGGTCATGGGCGCAAGAAGACCAGGTTCCAGATGGCCACATGGCGCTACCGAGAGAGAAGACCATCGTATTCAGCGTATGGCTCTGGCGTTTCGTACTGCATCTGCAGCAGCAATTGGAGCCGCAGTCGGCACCATAGTGACACAACGAACTGTTACAAATCGGTTACATCAAGGACAGCTGCGAGCTACACGCCCTGTAGCGTGTATTTCACTGACCCTCAAACCAACGTCATTTCCTTCTTCAGTGATATCAAGCAGGAGCTCATTGGAGGACAGAGTGGAGATCTGTTGTGTTTCCTAAGGAAAGCTGCTTCTGCCACAGTGCCAGTGATGGCCATGTGTTGGTTAGGAGGAGGTCAGTTAAGGGCCTGCAGCCAACCTGTCTGAATGCTAGACGCACTTGACCAACACCTGGAGTTGTGGTCTGAGGTGAGATTTTATATGACTGCAGGAGCACTGTCGTGGTTATCGCATGCAACTTGATTGCAAACTTGTATGTCTGTCTGGTGATTCGAGCTGTTGTGCTGGACGAGTTTCCCAATGAATAATGCTCGCCCACATTGTTGTGGCTTGCTGCTGTAACCCAACATGCTCTACCGAGTGTCGACATGATACTTTGGCCTATTCGATCTCCAGATCTGTCTCCAGTCGATCACCTATGGGACGTTATCGGACGTCAACGCCAGCGTCATCCAGAAACAGCAGTAACCATCTCAGCATTGCCTGATCAAACGCAACAGGAATGGAACTGCATCCCACAAACTGACATCTGACACCTGTAAAACACAATGCATGCACGTTTTCATGTTTGCATTTGACATTCTGGCGATTACTCCCCTTATTAATGTCCCAGCATTTCACATCTCAATGGCTTAACTGACGCTTATATCTACCTGTGATCATCAATGTTCATCACTTATAAATATTACCTATATAAATGTATTCCCGAAACTTCAGTACTCTACATTCATTATTATTTGGTGTTGCGACTTTTTCGATCAGTGTATAAGTGTAATTACATCAGTGCCATGTAAAATAAGGAAAAACGATGTAAATAGTGTATTTTCTTTTGTATCTACAACAGTAATTTTAGGCCTATAATTGTGCTTGGGAATCGTATGAAAAGAGTAATACAAAGTTCTTTTTCATTCTTTTCATTGTATCGATCGTTAGAATCAATCAGCCATGTGTGGTAAGTGTGGATGTTGCTGCAGGTAATGATTTGCGGTACTTGTAGGTTATGGCTTCATTGGAGTGATCGCAGTGGGGAAGAGAATGATGTGATAAGTGGGGCTCATTCATGAAGTCGTAGGTTATGTCATAAAGACCAGAAAATCAAGGAATAGGGGGTAAATATTTGTGCCATTCACGCAGAGTTGTAAACCTGAAATTTGAATTATGACAACTGAAGGCGGAGAAAGAGAACAGGCGCTGGGATAAGGTTTGCAACCAAAGCGTGAACGGAGGAAAATTTTGTTAGCAAGTTCGAGTTAGGCAGCAGATTTCGTTTGTTAGGAGAGTAGTTAGTTAGAAAAGGAAGAGTGTCATACAGACGAAGTGAAATGTAAGGTGTAGTAGAACAATGCTACGTAACTTACAGCTTAGTCAGGTGAAAAACAAAATAGGAAAAGAAGTTTTCTGCTTCTAGGTAGCAGTCGTGGGAGTGGACTAGGCCAGCAGCTACAGGGAAAATTAGGTTCATAGTACCAGATCACAAGATTTGTGAAGCGAAGCGCTAGCCTTAGTCAGGTAACAGAAAACTTAGGAAAATGTGTAAGGATTTCAACGAAGTAGCCCTATATGAGGGACTGATAGGTGGGGAAGCTGGAAACTGCCTAGCTAAAAAACGAAAAATACAATATAAAGGGTGGCCTGGACAAAACAGGAGCAGCTAATGAGCACAAAAATGTGAATTTTCTGAAGGTTCTGTGGTGCTATGCCCTGTCCCCAGTCAATGTTGCTGTACATCTACATCTACATCTACATGACTACTCTGCAATTCACATTTAAGTGCTTGGCAGAGGGTTCATCGAACCACAATCATACTATCTCTCTACTATTCCACTCCCGAACAGCGAGCGGGAAAAACGAACACCTAAACCTTTCTGTTCGAGCTCTGATTTCTCTTATTTTATTTTGATGATCATTCCTACCTATGTAGGTTGGGCTCAACAAAATATTTTCGCATTCGGAAGAGAAAGTTGGTGACTGAAATTTCGTAAAAAGATCTCGCCGCGACGAAAAACGTCTATGCTGTAATGACTTCCATCCCAACTCGTGTATCATATCTGCCACACTCTCTCCCCTATAACGCGATAATACAAAACGAGCTGCCCTTCTTTGCACCCTCTCGATGCATGGTGCTGAGAGTGCTCCATTTTATATTGGTGCTGTTCCAGCAATTTCTGTAGGAAGATACACTTCTCATGGCCTACACATGAATATAAGAGATCAAGACCAATTAGAACTATTAGCAGAACACATAAGAGGGGAAACTGCCAATAAAGCCAAATTCCTGTAGTTATTGTGGTCAGGTGAGATACTGACGCTACGTCAGACACAGAATTGAGAGAAAATCACAGGAAATTAAATTTATAGAGATTTCCATTTCATCTTAAATTAATAGATGGAATACTCAACTCACCTTGCTTCATCACAATGTTATGTGGGTTAAAAAATAAGACAAGTTAGTTTTTTTTAATTGCAAGATCTTAATAGTTGGAAATAAACTGATTTCATTTGTCTGTCTGTGCAACTATATAACGATAGGAATAGCAAATCTTTATGTGAGTGGTTGTAAGTTAGCTGCATATTCATGTCGATACTATATTGATAAAGGAGGAGTTGTCACGTTCATAAGAAAGGGATTTAAACACAGTATAAAAATGTAACAATAAATAAATTCTTTGTAGATCAAGGTACAAAAGAATGTGCTTATGAGTTTTATTTTTAGTCGTCAGTCTTCTGACTGGTTTGATACGGCCAGCCACGATTTCTCTCCTGCACTAACCTCCTCATCTCAGAGTGGCATTTGCAACCTACATCCTCAATTATTTGTTGGATGTATTCAAATCTCATTCTTCTCCTATAGATTTTTTCCTCAATTACAGTAGTGGTTAATCTCTCATGTCTTAACACATAATGTATCATCCAGTCCCTTGTTTCTGTCAGTATTTTACATATGTTCCTTCCTCCACCAATTCCGTGGAGAATCTTCTCATTCCTTATCCAATCAGTCCACCTAATTCTACTGGCTCCACATCTCAAACGCTTCGTTTCTCTTCTGTTCCAGTTTTCGCACTGTCCATGATTCACTACCATACAATTCTGTGCTCCAAATTTACATTCTCAGAAATTTCTGCTTCAAATTAAGGTTTGATACCAGTAGACATTTTTGACCAGGAAAGTCCTCTTTGCCTCTGCTGGTATGCTTTTTATGTTCTCCTTGCTTCATCTGTCATGAGCAATTTTGCTCCCCAGGTACCAGAATTCCTTAAATTTATCTATTTCGCAATCACCAATTTTTGATGTTAATTTCCTCACTATTCTCATTTCTGCTACATCTCATTGCCTTTGTCTTTATCTAGTTTACGCGATCGGCAGTACGGCGGACGGAGCGACTGATGCACAGTAGTCGGGTGAAGCAGCTCTGGCCGAACAAAGGTGACAAGAGGAATTAACACACGATCGCAAGGACAAACAGGAAACGGCCCTATCGTTTTTTAGAACGAGGGCCACAGGTTTTGGCGACCGGTGCAACGGGGTCATCACCCACTCTGCTCGTGTTTCCACTACCTTCATTAATTTCCCTTATTCGGTGGAGTGGCCATGGTTCTGTGATCCAGGACACGAATTCTGATCCTAGTTACCAACTTTATTTATGGATTAGCTGTTTTGTTACGTGTACTCCTGGAAGAAAACGCCTGCTTAGTGTCATTTGTTGGTGGTTGTTATATTTATCCAATTAATCTGGAGGCCCGCCCAGTTTTCTACTGTTGATACCTCCCGACATCATCGGGATAATGGTTGTGTATCATTAACTCCACCTGTGGACTGTATAAGTTGCTGCCTCCTCAGAGTTGACCAAGGTTGGAGGACTGTTTGAGTTGGCTCTGCATCAGTTGGCCACCTCTTTAGTCGTTCTGGGTTTCAATAACATCTCTGTGGTGTCTTGGTTCGATTTGGTCGCATCGAGTTGCAAGCCTTAGCTTCTGCCAATTGCCTTTGAGCCTCAGGTAGGCTGGCATTTCCATATTGACGATGGTTTTACAGAGGCACTGTGCTGTTTCGCACCGTACTTGTATTTCTCTCCTGTGTATGTTTATTGAAATTACTTTTAGAACAGTGGTATAGAACCGGCCGTCAACACACGCCTTAGTGTGTTCTAGTTGCGCCAGTACGAAGGCTGTGCCTTCTAGAAGACAACGTTGGCCTGACAGGGTGGAAGGACGCCCGCACCTGCAACAGCAGAGGGATGGCGACTAAGCAGATGAAAGCATTATACACAGTTAAAGGCTTGTCCCAGTGTACCTTGGTCAGGGCTCTCAATTTTTTTTTCTGCTGTATTTTTCAAATCATTAAAATGTTAACAGTTTTGTTGTTCAACTGAAAGAAGTTGTAAGATTTTATTAAGTATGGTGCCAGTTGTACATAATTCAAGTTTGCCTTGACTGTATGTGTGACTGGTCCCTAAATTGGTGTCTTCTCTAAAATGCTTGGAACCTTTCTTTAAAAAAATCTTTTGCTTTAAATTGCGGAAAAGGTGTACATTTGATGGTTAACATTTCACTTAAGAATTGGATAATTGTAAACTTGACCTCAAGATCTTGAGTTAGGTTGCGGCTTTTGTTATTTGTTTTTATTTAAATTATATTTCTTAAAAATGTAGCAAACTTTTAATTGCAGAATCTCGGTTTGTTTAAATAAAGTGTGTTACTAAAATGTGAAAGATGTTTTCCTTTAACTTTGCCTAGCACATTGTAAATTATCTGTAAGTTACTCTTATTTTACTCAGAATTTCTAACATGTTGCAGCATTTAGATTGTCTAAAGCTTTTTGTAGCTCAATGAATACTATGAGTTATTAGTTACTTTTGGGAAAAGAAATATTTGTGATTGTTACAGTATACAGGTTACAAATGGGAAATTTCTATAAAAAACTTAGATAAATTATTGTGCTCTCTATTCGAAAGAAAGAAGCGATTATTTATTTGTGATGATTTTGATGTAATTTTTTGAAGGAATCTGTCAGAAAAGTAGTTCCAAACGTTATATTCATTCAATAATCAGAAACTAAATGACCACATGCATATCTGGTGATAAAGGGATTGTCAGATTATGATATGCAGTTAATTATATTACGTAACTTTGCTCCATGTACACTTCAGAAACACTCTAAGAAAACAATGAGACCGATTAGTGACAAAGCTGCTGAATATACACTCCTGGAAATGGAAAAAAGAACACATTGACACCGTTTTGTCAGACCCACCATACTTGCTCCGGACACTGCGAGAGGGCTGTACAAGCAATGATCACACGCACGGCACAGCGGACATACCAGGAACCGCGGTGTTGGCTGTCGAATGGCGCTAGCTGCGCAACATTTGTGCACCGCCGCCGTCAGTGTCAGCTAGTTTGCCGTGGCATACGGAGCTCCATCGCAGTCTTTAACACTGGTAGCATGCCGCGACAGCGTGGACATGAACCGTATGTGCAGTCGACGGACTTTGAGCGAGGGCGTATAGTGGGCATGCGGGAGGCCGGGTGGACGTACCGCCGAATTGCTCAACACGTGGGGCGTGAGGTCTCCACAGTACATCGATGTTGTCGCCAGTGGTCGGCGGAAGGTGCACATGCCCGTCGACCTGGGACCGGACCGCAGCGACGCACAGATGCACGCCAAGACCGTAGGATCCTACGCAGTGCCGTAGGGGACCGCACCGCCACTTCCCAGCAAATTAGGGACACTGTTGCTCCTGGGGTATCGGCGAGAACCATTCGCAACCGTCTCCATGAAGCTGGGCTACGGTCCCGCACACCGTTAGGCCGTCTTCCGCTCACGCCCCAACATCGTGCAGCCCGCCTCCAGTGGTGGCGCGACAGGCGTGAATGGAGGGACGAATGGAGACGTGTCGTCTTCAGCGATGAGAGTCACTTCTGCCTTGGTGCCAATGATGGTCGTATGCGTGTTTGGCGCCGTGCAGGTGAGCGCCACAATCAGGACTGCATACGACCGAGGCACACAGGGCCAACACCCGGCATCATGGTGTGGGGAGCGATCTCCTACACTGGCCGTACACCTCTGGTGATCGTCGAGGGGACAATGAATAGTCCATGGTACATCCAAACCGTCATCGAACCCATTGTTCTACCATTCCTAGACCGGCAAGGGAACTTGCTGTTCCAACAGGACAATGCATGTCCGCATGTATCCTGTGCCACTCAACGTGCTCTAGAAGGTGTAAGTCAACTACCCTGGCCAGCAAGACCTCCGGATCTGTCCCCCATTGAGCATGTTTGGGACTGGATGAAGCGTCGTCTCACGCGGTCTGCACGTCCAGCACGAACGCTGGTCCAACTGAGGCGCCAGGTGGAAATGGCATGGCATGCCGTTCCACAGGCTACATCCAGCATCTCTACGATCGTCTCCATGGGAGAATAGCAGCCTGCATTGCTGCGAAAGGTGGATATACAATGTACTAGTGCCGACATTGTGCATGCTCTGTTGTCTGTGTCTATGTGGCTGTGGTTCTGTCACTGTGATCATGTGATGTATCTGACCCCAGGAATGTGTCAATAAAGTTTCCCCTTCCTGGGACAATGAATTCACGGTGTTCTTATTTCAATTTCCAGGAGTGTAATTATTTCTTTACCAGCGTCTATGTGACCTAAAACATTTTGTTTGGTCTGTAGTGTGAAAGATAATATCCAGCTTCAAACGTTTCAGTGGCATTTTTTCCTGAAAACAAAAGAAAAATTATGTTTGAAAGAGATAGGGAATTTATTAAGTGTATAACGAAAATGCAGTCTTTGTAATTTATGGGTATATGTAACAGATATGCTTACAATTCAACGATGAATTCAAACAGACAAAATAGCAACAAACATGTCGAACAACACAGTCAAAGGAAAACACTCAAGTGATACCATAATAAGTGAAGTGATGGAAAAGGCAATACAAATAGAGAAGCTGAAACTAAGCAGAGCGTCACTTCTGACTGTGTAAGAAACTAAACAGATATCGCCATTGATCATGCAACAAAATATTATGGGCCATAAATCAAACAGGTGCCATAATTTGAAAAGGTCATTATAGCATAATGCAGCATGAAGAGCAACTATACAGTGAGGTATAGAAGTATTCCACAAAAACTTAACTTCTCTAGTAAAATATTATGACCAACTCAATCAAATGCCTTCGAAAGGTCACAGAAGAATCCAACTGGTGATAGTTTATTATTTAAAGATTTTATTATGTGCTCAGTAAATGTATAAAAAGCTTGCTCAGTAGAATGGTCATTTTGAAATCCAAACTGTGGTTGCTGAGCATCCCATTACTACACAGGCAACTGACAATTCTGCACTACATCATCTTCCCAAGAATTTTAGAAAATGATGTAAGGAGTGACACTGGGCGATAGTTATCGACATCTGCAGAGATAACGTTTTCATGGAAAGCCTGAACAATGCTACTTTTCCACCTTTCTAGGAAAATGCTCTGGGTTAATGATGCATTACAGAAATGACTAAGAACATTTCACATTGTAGAGCCATAAGTTTGTAATGTCTTACTGAGATATTAAACACCACATAATCATCTAATTGTTAGTCACAATGATCTTCCTTATTTCAGATAGATGTTTAAAATAATTTTTAATTCAGTAAATGTATTGCTTCTTCAGTATACTGTTTTGCTCTCTGTTCTGAACGATTTGCACGAATTTTCTCACTTATTTTTAAAAATATCCTGCTACACGTGAACTTTCTTTTACAACGCTCCTATTCTCTTTAACAGAAATAATGTCATCTTCTGTGGCTTCTCTCCATGTCTCTCTTTAAATTTTATTTTATTATCTGATCTGCCAACTTCAGACAATATGTCCATGCTCCTTGATTTCTTTTTTACAAATGACTTTAATCTATTACAGGATATTTGTAACAACACATATTTCTGAGTTATTATTTATTCTGACTATTTTATACAAGTCGTTTTTTATTGTCAAGAAACAATGATACCTGTAGTGATTCAAGTTTCATTAATGATTTGAAATTATTACATGCAATTGTTGTTGTAGGAAAACCACTTAAAAAACTGATACAAACACATTAAGAAATTTGTTTAACTGAAATTTAGCATTAGGCACATTGTAAACTTCGTTCCAGCCAATATATCTGAGGCTTTCTTTAATACTGTTGTGACCAGATGAAACTACAATTGTCCACCCATAACAACAGGTTCTTTGATTGTCCTGGGAGATGGCTCATCAAACTACAACATATGAAATATTAGTTCTTTTTATTAAATTAGTGATGAAAAGATTTACTTAGGTTGATACATTCATTTGCCACTAGAATACTTAATAATTTACTACAATCACTAACTATTGAAGCATCATTTGATGCATCAATCAACAAATTCTTCTCTTGAAGTACAGTGTTCAACATTTACAAAAGTACATTTCTTTCCAAGATTTGAATAACTCTTAACACCTACTTGACGATGTTGACTGCTTCAGAAGAGGTCACAAACTGGGGTAGAGCACTTCCAAGCTCGGCTCTGCACTGATCTCTGTGCTATGGAGCTGTTGTGTTGAGAGAGAGAGAGAGAGTATATCTTCAGTCTCTCCTATATGTCATTGCAGATTGCAGCAAGACATCGCTAATGTCTGTGGTATCGGTGTGCATTGCCAAGTTTGGTTTGGCACTATGATTTCCGGATCATACCACAAATACACTCCTGGAAATTGAAATAAGAACACCGTGAATTCATTGTCCCAGGAAGGGGAAACTTTATTGACACATTCCTGGGGTCAGATACATCACATGATCACACTGACAGAACCACAGGCACATAGACACAGGCAACAGAGCATGCACAATGTCGGCACTAGTACAGTGTATATCTACCTTTCGCAGCAATGCAGGCTGCTATTCTCCCATGGAGACTGGCGTTCTACAGATCGGAGCGTGGAATGTCAGATCCCTTAATCGGGCAGGTGGGTTAGAAAATTTAAAAAGGGAAATGGATAGGTTAAAGTTAGATATAGAGGGAATTAGTGAAGTTCGGTGGCAGGGGGAACAAGACTTTTGGTCAGGTGAATACAGGGTTATAAATACAAAATCAAATAGGGGTAATGCAGGAGTAGGTTTAATAATGAACAAAAAAATAGGAGTGCGGGTAAGCTACTACAAACAGCATAGTGAACGCATTATTGTGGCCAAGATAGACACAAAGCCCACGCCTACTACAGTAGTACAAGTTTATATGCCAACTAGCTCTGCAGATGATGAAGAAATTGAGGAAATCTTTGATGAGATAAAAGAAATTATTCATGTAGTGAAGGGAGACGAAAATTTAATAGTCATGGGTGACTGGAATTCGTCAGTAGGAAAAGGGAGAGAAGGAAACGTAGTAGGTGAATATGGATTGGGGGGAAGAAATGAAAGAGGAAGCCGTCTGGTAGAATTTTGCACAGAGCATAACTTAATCATAGCTAATACTTGGTTTAAGACTCATAAAAGAAGGTTGTATACATGGAAGAATCCTGGAGATACTAAAAGGTATCAGATAGATTATATAATGGTAAGACAGAGATTTAGGAATCAGGTTTTAAATTGTAAGACATTTCCAGGGTCAGATGTGGACTCTGACCACAATCTATTGGTTATGAACTGTAGATTAAAACTGAAGAAACTACAAAAATGTGCTAATTTAAGGAGATGGGACCTGGATAAACTGAAAGAACCAGAGGTTGTAGAGAGTTTGAGGGAGAGCATAAGGGAACAATTGACAGGAATGGATGAAAGAAATACAGTAGAAGAAGAATGGGTAGCTCTGAGGGATGAAGTAGTGAAGGCAGCAGAAGATAAAGTAGGTAAAAAGATGAGGGCTAATAGAAATCCGTGGGTAACAGAAGAAATATTGAATTTAATTGATGAGAGGAGAAAATATAAAAATGCAGTAAATGAAGCAGGCAAAAAGGAATACAAACGTCTAAAAAATGAGATCGACAGGAAGTGCAAAATGGCTAAGCAGGGATGGCTAGAGGACAAATGTAAGGATGTAGAGGCCTATCTCACTAGGGGTAAAATAGATACTGCCTACAGGAAAATTAAAGAGACCTTTGGAGAAAAGAGATCCACTTGTATGAATATCAAGAATTCAGATGGAAACCCAGTTCTAAGCAAAGAAGGGAAGGCGGAAAGGTGGAAGGAGTATATAGAAGGTTTATACAAGAGCGATGTACTGGAAATGGAAGAGGATGCATATGAAGATGAAATGGGAGATACAACACTGCGGGAAGAGTTTGACAGAGCACTGAAAGACCTGAGTCGAAACAAGGCCCCGGGAGTAGACAACATTCCATTAGAACTACTGACGGCCTTGGGAGAACCAGCTATGACAAAACTCTACCATCTGGTGAACAAGATTTATGAGACAGGCGAAATACCCTCAGACTTCAAGAAGAATATAATAATTCCAATCCCAAAGAACGCAGGTGTTCACAGATGTGAAAATTAACGAACTATCAGTTTAATAAGTCACAGCTTCAAAATACTAACACGAATTCTTTGCAGACGAATGGAAAAACTGATAGAAGCGGACCTTGCGGAAGATCAGTTTGGATTCCGCAGAAATGTTGGAACACGTGAGGCAATACTAACCTTACGACATATCTTAGAAGAAAGATTAAGAAAAGGCAAACCTACGTTTCTAGCATTTGTAGACTTAGAGAAAGCTTGTGACAATGTTGACTGGAATACTCTCTTTCAAATTCTAAAGGTGGCAGGGGTAAAATACAGGGAGCGTAAGGCTATTTACAATTTGTACAGAAACCAGATGGTAGTTATAAGAGTCGAGGGACATGAAAGGGAAGCAGTGGTTGGGAAGGGAGTGAGACAGGGTTGTAGCCTCTCCCCGATGTTATTCAATCTGTATATTGAGCAAGCGGTAAAGGAAACAAAAGAAAAATTTGGAGTAGGTATTAAAATTCACGGAGAAGAAATAAATACTTTGAGGTTCGCCGATGACATAGTAATTCTGTCAGAGACAGCAAAGGACTTGGAAGAGCAGTTGAATGGAATGGACAGTGTCTTAAAAGGAGGATATAAGATGAACATCAACAAAAGCAAAACGAGGATAATGGAATGTAGTCAAATTAAATCGGGTGATGCTGAGGGAATTAGATTAGGAAATGAGACACTTAAAGTAGTAAAGGAGTTTTGCTATTTAGGGAGTAAAATAACTGATGATGGTCGAAGTAGAGAGGATATAAAATGTAGACTGGCAATGGCAAAGAAAGCATTTCTGAAGAAGAGAAATTTGTTAACATCAAGTATAGATTTAAGTGTCAGGAAGTCATTTCTGAAAGTATTTGTATGGAGTGTAGCCATGTATGGAAGTGAAACATGGACAATAACTAGTTTGGACAAGAAGAGAATAGAAGCTTTCGAAATGTGTTGCTACAGAAGAATGCTGAAGATTATATGGGTAGATCACATAACTAATGAGGAGGTATTGAATAGAATTGGGGAGAAGAGGAGTTTGTGGCACAACTTGACAAAAAGAAGGGACCGGTTTGTAGGACATGTTTTGAGGCATCAAGGGCTCACAAATTTAGCATTGTAGGGCAGCGTGGAGGGTAAAAATCGTAGAGGGAGACCAAGAGATGAATACACTATGCAGATTCCGGAGGATGTAGGTTGCAGCAAGTACTGGGAGATGAAGAAGCTTGCACAGGATAGAGTAGCATGGAGAGCTGCATCAAACCAGTCTCAGGACTGAAGACCACAACAACAACAAACCGTGTTTCGGCGTCCCTCGATGTGTTCTCGCGCAGCCCGCACTGCAACACGTGGAACACCGACAGTTTAATTATAACCTCTCAGCACCTTGGATTTTCGGCAGTATATACTGAAAGTGGTTTTAGCTCAAAATCACCTGCAGCATTAGCACCAAAGAGCAAAGTTAGTCTTTGTTTTCACACGTTATATCCAGATGCAGACTTTTCACATTTCGAAACGCAAGTTCTTCCAGGCAGTTCTCCCAACAGAATCCTGTCTCACTTACATTGAAAACTTGCTTAGGTCGGCATCCAATCCTTTCCAAAATGTTGGGATAGTCTTTAGCTATATCATCATCGACCTCTTTCAACAATTTTTTCCAAAATGTTGGGATGGTCTTTAGCTGTATCGTAGAAGTGTTTCGTATTCCACAGATTCATCACTATCCACCTTCTCTAATTCTTCAATAATACTTTTAGCTTTTTCTTCGATAGTCATTTGGCTCTTTGGTATAAATCATTGAGTATTGTCTTCAATCCATGTATCTAATATTTTGGTCTATTTTTAGGATTCCGTGCTTCAATCAATAAAAAAAATCCCTTACAGGATCATTTTCTTGTCTGTTTGTGCATCTGCTAGGACATCTTTCTCTCAGGAACAGGTTGAGCTATTAAGTTGAAATTCATGTCAAATACCATGGTACCTTGGCGATATGAAAAATTGAAGCTTCTGAGTCAATACAAACAAAAGATGCGGCCAGTTATGTTACATATTTTGATTCTCGAATATACATTCTTCTAAGTCTGTCTCTATACCCAACTGTATACTCTTCAGAGTGTCACTTATACTCGCACTTGTTCATTTTTTCTAATTCTGGTGCTCCGTGTTGACTTAATTTTGATGCAACTGAATGTGAAGCATATAGTGACTATGTTTTGGTTTCTTCTTTTCTATTCTGAAAACATTGAACAGTGGGCTCCACCATCTCCATTGTATTACAAATATACACTCCTGGAAATGGAAAAAAGAACACATTGACACCGGTGTGTCAGACCCACCATACTTGCTCCGGACACTGCGAGAGGGCTGTACAAGCAATGATCACACGCACGGCACAGCGGACACACCAGGAACCGCGGTGTTGGCCGTCGAATAGCGCTAGCTGCGCAGCATTTAAGCACCGCCGCCGTCAGTGTCAGCTAGTTTGCCGTGGCATACGGAACTCCATCGCACTCTTTAACACTGGTAGCATGCCGCGACAGCGTGGACATGAACCGTATGTGCAGTCGACGGACTTTGAGCGAGGGCGTATAGTGGGCATGCGGGAGGCCGGGTGGACGTACCGCCGAATTGCTCAACACGTGGGGCGTGAGGTCTCCACAGTACATCGATGTTGTCGCCAGTGGTCGGCGGAAGGTGCACGTGCCCGTCGACCTGGGACCGGACCGCAGCGACGCACAGATGCACGCCAAGACCGTAGGATCCTACGCAGTGCCGTAGGGGACCGCACCGCCACTTCCCAGCAAATTAGGGACACTGTTGCTCCTGGGGTATCGGCGAGGACCATTCGCAACCGTTTCCACGAAGCAGGGCTACGGTCCCGCACACCGTTAGGCCATCTTCCGCTCATGCCCCAACACCGTGCAGCCCGCCTCCAGTGGTGTCGTGACAGGCGTGAATGGAGGGACGAATGGAGACGTGTCGTCTTCAGCGATGAGAGTCGCTTCTGCCTTGGTGCCAATGATGGTCGTATGCGTGTTTGGCGCCGTGCAGTTGAGCGCCACATTTAGGACTGCATACGACCGAGGCACACAGGGCCAACACCCGGCATCATGAAATATTAGTTCTTTTTATTAAATTAGTGATGAAAAGATTTCCCGAAACTACCTCGAACAACTAGTTAGACGACCCACCCACAACGGTAATATTTTAGACTCTGTGTTTACAGAAAAGCCCGACCTTATCGATGGTGGCATTATAGGGTCTGGGGTTATTATCATGATGAAGTTACAGCGACGATGGTTACTAAAGATAATGAATCTGTAAAACAGGCTATGAGAGTGTTTATGGTAGAGAATGAAGATAAGCAATTGTTAGCATCCCACATAGACAATAAATGGAGAATATTTCACTCCAGTATGACGGGTGTAGACAGATTATGGGCAAAGTTTGAACAGATTGTAAATCGCGCTCTGGTGACTGTCAAGTAAGTGGATGAAGGATGGGAAGAACCTTCCATGGTTTAATAATCAGATTCGGAAAATGCTAAAGAAACAATGACCGTTGCACTCTAGTTTCAAATAAGAGCGTGCAAATGTTGATAGGCAACAGTTAGTAGAAATCGTGAGTCTGTAAGATCAACGCATGAAGCATACAACCAAGATCTTATCGAGGACCCGAGAAAATTCTGGTCATACATAAAATCACTAAGCGGGTCGAAGGCTTTATCCAGTCATTCGTTGACCTGTCTGGGGTGTCAATAGAATACAGCAAAACGGAACCTGAACTTTTAAATTACACATTTAAGAAATCTTTTACGATGGAAGATTGTACCAACTTACCTTCTTTTGAGTCGTACAGACTCCCACGTGGAGGACGTACTAATTGGCGTCCATGCCACAGAGAAGCAACAGAAAGAGCTGAAAACAAATAAATTGGAAGGTCGAGATGGAATCTCAATTTTGTTTTACAGAGAGTACTCAGCGTATTTGCATCTTACTTAGCTTGCATTTATCGCGAATCTCTCGCCCAGCAAAAAGTCTCAAGGAACTGGAGAAAAGAGCAGGTGATGCCTGTATATAAGAATGGTAAAAGAAATGACCCACATGATTAATGATCAATATCCTTAACATCGGCTTGCTGCATAATTCTTGAACACATTCCGAGTTCGAATACAATAAATTTCTTTGAGACAGAAAAGCTTCTGTTGCCAAATCAGTGCGGAGTTAGTAAGCGTCGTGCGAAACTCAGCATATCCCATTTTCACATGATATCCTACAAACCATGGATGAATTGTAACAAGTGGAGTCCATACTCCTAGATTATCGTAAAGCATTTGACATGGTGCCACAATGATGACTGTTAATGAAGGTACAAGCGGATGGGAGAGGTTGTCAGATACGTGAGTGGCTCGAAGACTTCTTAAGCAACAGAACGCAGTGTGTTGTCCTCGATGGATAAGTGTTCATCAGAGAAAAGAGTTTTGTCAAGAGTGCCCCAAGGAAGTGTTATAGGACCACTTTTGTTTTCTATATACATGAATGAGGTGGCGGACAGGGTAAACAACAGTCTGTGGCTATTTGCTGATGACGCTGTGGTGTACGGCAAGGTGTCGTCGTCGAGTGACTGTAGGAGGATACAAGATATGTTAGATACAATTTCTAGTTCGTATGATGAGTGGCCGCTAGCTCTAAATGAAGAAAAGTATAAGTTAATGCAGATGAACAGGGAAAACAAAGCCTCAATGTTCGATTACAGCAATGGTAGTGTGCAGCTCGACATAGTCATGTCGATCAAGTATCTAGTCGTAATGCTGCAGGGTAGTATGAAATGGAATGAGCTTGTAAGGACTGCAGTAGGGAATGTGAATGGTCGACTTCGGTTTATTAAGAAACTTTTAGGAAAGCGTGGTTCATCTGTAAAGGAGACCGCTTATGGGACACCAGTATGACCCATTGTTGAGTGCTGTTCGAGTGTTTGCGATCCGCACCAGGTCGGACTAAAGGAAGACATCGAAGGAGCTTGGAGGCGAGCTGCAAGATTTGTTACCAGTAGGTTCGAACAACATGCGAGTGTTACAAAGATGCTTCGGAAAGTCAAACAGGAATCACTGCAGGGAAGTCGACGCTATTTTCGAGGATCAATATTAAGAAAATTTAGAGAATCGTCAACTGAGACTCACTGCAGAACGTTTCTACTGCTTCCAACGTTTATTTCACGTAAGGACACGAAGATGAGAGAGATCTGGGCCCGTATGGAAGCATGTAAACAGTGGTTTCTCTCATTCTAATTGTTAGTGGAACAGGGAAGGAAATGACTAGTAGTGATACATAGTGTCTTCCACCACGCACCATACGATGACTTGTGGGGTATGTAAGTAGATACAGATGTGGATGTTGATGAAAGAGAGTGCATTACCGGCAGAAGAATTTTACCAGAACGGCAGCAATAGCAGTGCTACATTGCAGGAATCTCGCCAATAGAAACTGCTGTGAAGAGGCCTCATATCAATAAATGGACTAAAGAATATGATCAAGAAATTTGAAGAAATAGATGAATTAGGTGGTACGACCGAGGCACACAAGGCCAACACCCGGCATCATGGTGTGGGGAGCGATCTCCTACACTGGCCGTACACCTCTGGTGATCGTCGAGGGGACAATGAATAGTGCACGGAACATCCAAACCGTCATCGAACCCATCGTTCTACCATTCCTAGACCGGCAAGGGAACTTGCTGTTCCAACAGGACAATGCACGTCCGCATGTATCCCGTGCCACCCAACGTGCTCTAGAAGGTGTAAGTCAACTACCCTGGCCAGCAAGACCTCCGGATCTGTCCTCCATTGAGCGTGTTTGGGAGTGGATGAAGCGTCGTCTCACGCGGTCTGCACGGCCAGCACGAACGCTGGTCCAACTGAGGCGCCAGGTGGAAATGGCATGGCAAGCCATTCCACAGGACTACATCCAACATCTCTACGATCGTCTCCATGGGAGAATAGCAGCCTGCATTGCTGCGAAAGGTGGATATACACTGTACTAGTGCCGACATTGTGCATGCTCTGTTGCCTGTGTCTATGTGCCTGTGGTTCTGTCAGTGTGATCATGTGATGTATCTGACCCCAGGAATGTGTCAATAAAGTTTCCCCTTCCTGGGACAATGAATTCACGGTGTTCTTATTTCAATTTCCAGGAGTGTAGATAAGGAACAGCAAAGGGCTTATAACACTACCTTGGTGAACGCCAGAAGTCACTTCTGTTTAACTCGATGACTTTCCATCAATTACTACGAACTGTAAAGTCACAAATCCAGTCACATAACTGAGACGATATTGCATAAGAATGCAATTTCACTACAAGCCACTTGTGTGGTACAGTGTCAAAAGCCTTCCAAAAATCCAGAAATATGGAATCGATCTGAAATCCTTTGTCAATACCACTCAACACTTCATGTGAATAAGGAGCTAGTGAGTAAAGAGGTTTCTCTTCAACAGTGACTTCTACATCACAGAGGAATTTTTGAGTAAATTTAAGCAGTCATTTAAAGAATTTATAAAAGACTAGCATGCGCCATTACGTTTTTATTTATTTAGCTGTATATAAGTGTTCTGTGTGTGTTCTGTTGACACCATCCACATCATAACGTTTATCTGAATTTAATGTATGAAACAAGTAACTGTCTGACTAACAAACAACTTTGCACAAACGTGTGACTCACATATATTTCAGGAAATCCGTCAATGTACTCTCCTGACATACATCAAGGATTTTAGAAAGCACTGAATACACCTTAGGCTATAGGCACATGCTTAACCCATGGATTACTTTTCCAAGGAATATGCTGAAGTCAGATTCTAATCTTCTGGGAACACGCAAGGCCGAGAAATATAATAGACTGAACAAACACGTTGCAAATGACAGACCTGGGGCAATCAGCTGTCGACACGCTACAATTTCATTGCACATATTTCTGAAATTTTGTTAAAATCTCACATCCAAGTTTCAGGTTTGATCATGTGTCATATCCGCGCACATTTCTGTCCCACGTGCAATGATTTCTCTGGGAAGAGATGATATTTGCAGATATTTTGGAAGGCATATCGTTTCATTTGGTACAGCCTTAACCAAGACCACCTACAGGTGGTCTTGCCTTAACTTAACGACCCATTTCTTGGGTATGGCTTCATCACATAAGGTTTTACAGGGAAGGTTTCATCCCTCACGATCGCTGACGTTTTTGGTATGAGTGAGGTATTACCCTATATCTGTGTATTCAACAGAGAGCGAGAGAGCAAATAACCATCGATTCTTGTTTGCGTCTTGGAAACAGTATTTAATGTTAACTAGTGACGCTAAGGTGATCCTGAAAGTTCTTTTGTAACTGAAAAATGTGCAGCCTGCTTTTCTTGGACACTTTATCATCACGTGCTTGTCATCTACTGCTGCAGTGTATCGTAGAAAATTACATCTTGATTCAAATCCCTGCTCTGTCTTCTTCCATTCGCTTTCACTGCAAGGTACCTAGAAGAAGAAAAAAATGAAGTTACACATCTGATAAGATGCACACATTAACACATTACAACAGTAATAATTTTTATCAAATCTGTTGTAGTTTATGCAGATTAACGCACCTAAATGACAAGTAACAACTTTGTAAATACCTCTTACATTACTTGCAGTAGCTACAATATCACCACAAGAATCTATCACTTTGGCTCCCTCTATATCGAAGAAAACTTTATTACACTTCTTTACTATTTCGATTACTGACGACAAATTAGTTGCAATATTCTTTACATAATGTACACCATGAGCAGTAACAATTTCCTTTTCCCCATTCAGAAGCAAATTAAGATCCACTTTTCCTGCGAATTCACACCTTAACTTAGATCCATCAACTGTGGAAATTCCAATGTCAGTCCTTGACTGAACATCATACAAACCTGAGGGAGTTTGGTAATGTGCACAGATGCTCCTGAAAGTAGGAACCATTCTGCATGATCATCACTCACTTCATTAAAAGAGTAAAAAACAGAAAATGTTCACCTCTATTGGTAGTCTTTCTCCCAGGACTACTACAATTAACATGCTTCTTTTCTTTTATACTTACCTTTCCGTTGCACTGTGAAGCAACATGTCCAGTTTTCTGGAATCTGAAACATCTTATTGTCTTCTTATTCTTGTACTTATAGTATAAAGCCGACACTGTTTCTTTTTCTCAAACATTAGAATCTGGTAGATTCTTCACGTCCTGTAGAATCTTTACTTTAACCCTATCTGCTGTAATTGGTATTCCCGAATATTCCAAATCCATAATCATTGGCGAATATATCTCTGGTAGTCCAGCTAACAATAAAGTTCCAATCCATTCACCCACATTTTGAAACCAATATTCCTCAGACGATTGAAGATTGAAATTATTTTATTCACATATTCATCCAAGCTTTTACACTTACTTAATCTTATGGTTATTCGCTCACAAAGTAATCCTACTTTTCTGATTAAACCACCATCTTCAAATGCGTTTTTCAGTTTGCCCCATACCTCATTTGCTGATGTAGCCTTTTCGATGTGAACATAATTCACTGGATTAATCAAAAGGATTGGATTTGATTTCACCTTCCTATCCTTAGTAGCAAAACTTGATTCCATAGGTTCCAATTTACTGTTTACGACCTCCCATAATTGCAAATACACTTCAACGGAAAATTTCCAGGTCGCGTAATTTTCGCGCCCTACAAGCCGCTCTATTTGCGGTATTTTTGTTGTACTCATTTTACACTTATTTTTCTTCTTTGTATAGCGTACAGAATCCAACTTTATACGAACTTCCACGCACTTTTTGCGCAAGTACACGTCACATTAAAGGTTATTACTTCGCTTTAATCCAGTAGCTGGGCCCATACCCTGTTGTCGTTTATGCATGTTAACGTTGCTAAATGACAAGTAACAACTACTTAAGGGACAAAACAAACTTTTGCTTTATTCGCACAACACATATTAATACATTTGGCTACGCAAATGTATTACGTTGCCCATTAATAAACATGTAACATGTATATTCATCAGAGTTTAATGCACTCTGCACATCATATCTTGTGCGCCACTACGTACTCTCGTAAATGCTTGTTCACAAATCCCCAACAAAATCACTGACATTACTTCTGCTGTAAATAAATTCCTATAGACTATACATGATCTATGGTGTAAGACATTGATATGTACACTCTCTGGTTGTCAAGTTCGAAACGCAAATGTTTTGGCGGGAATCGGCTTGTGAGCTTGTTCATAGTGTTACATACTTTTTGGCAGGCGTGTACTAAACTTTTATCTATATTATCATGGATGAACAATGTATACCAGAATTTCATATTCCATCTTCAGCAGATGACCTTACAAGTGATCGTTGGAAAAACGCAGGAAGATATACTGTTGAAAATGTGCTTGGTATCGGAGATTTGCCAGGAAAACTTGCTGGTTAGTTAATGGAATGATGCCAAATTGACATCATATTTAGTAGTGCATTATACGTGTGTGCCCATTACGATGCTGTTATTTCAAACTAAGAACCTAGGAATGTCTGCTACATACGTGTATGTTTGAGAGTTATAAGAAGAAATTGTGCTTTGTTTATTTGCTAATACAATACATCGTATCGACAGTGACTTCTGGCACGTATAGCCTGAGATTTGGTGTATGCCTTCCAATTATGTTGTCTCAATGGCCCATTGTTGAAAAATATAAACAAATCGTAATGGGTGAAGTATCTTATACAGTAGCGAAATATATAATTCATTTTAATTTTAATGACAGAAAACATGTTTTTTGAAGCCTCTGTAATGATTTAACAAATAGCTGGTTTGTTTATATTTTGCACTGCACGCGCAGTTCCTTATACTTACAAGATCTATCGCCTTTTCCAGAATGCCGGGAAGCCATGCACGATGTTGGTATGCTGTTCGTCCTAGACCATTTTGATTCACTGTTCTCGGTGATAGTCCACTTCAGAAAACTGGAGTGGAGTGTGTTAACAAAAGCATGGGGTGCTGTAATGCAAGGTAATACCTACCAAATTTTCATATTAAGTAAGGAGATTAGGTCCACCATCCTAAATTTTGTACTTAGTAAATTATGTTCTTAATATTTGTGGTGTAGAAAGTGGGGAATTTTTTCAAAAAGTATGTAATCCCATTTACATCTGTACTGTGCAGAGGACAGAGCATAATTTATTTATTCATGCAAGGACAATCACAATGATTAGGAATTGTCGTGGCAATAAAATTATCATTGTTGGTTCAAAATATACATAGACACAGAAATTACTAGTATTGTTTAAGAGAACAGAATAGCTGGTTTGCTGCAGCGTTGATGAAGAATCCATCCCGGAATTTGCGGGAAAGAATATAGGAAAACCTAAATTGAGATGGACAGACAGAGCAGCCTCCATCCTCCTGAATATGAGGCCAATCTCTGACAGCTGCATACCTCATTCATTTGGTGCTTGTTGTACAATGTTGTTTGATTTACATAAAACTTTCTGCCTGCGTAGTGCACCGGTAGCGTTACCGGCTTCCATGCAAGGGGCGTCAACTAAAGACTTGCAATACGGCGGCTGAACCCCTAAGCAGATATCCTGACCAATAAATGCCATACAATCATTTCATTTGTTTTTTCTTCAGGCAACATAACATAAAACATGATTTGCACACACTGGGACACTGGTGGCGGTTGCCACTGATTGTCACCCGTGACTGTGATGTGAATCACTTGTGTTCAACACCACAGGAATAAAGTAAGAGAGCTTGAAATCTTGCTACCAAGTGAAGGTACGTTAATATACTGTGCTTAACTGAACACTGGCTGAAAGAAAATTAGTTAAAGACAGTGAAAATAACGGATTATGTGTTAGTAGCACAAACTTGTAGGAATCAGTTTACACGTGGAGGGCACTACATACACGTAAAGAAAGATATCGAATTCAACACCAAGAAAGATTTTGAAAAATCAGGCATAGGTATTCCAGCATTCAAGTTAATTGTAATAGGTTTATGTAAATCTCCAGTGACCTACCAAAAAAAAAATTCAATATTCGGATTGATACTTTACAAAATAAAGTAGTAACAAATCAAAAAACAGTTATTATATATGGATACCTAAATGTAGACCTTAATAAGCAAAGCAATTCAAAATCTGAGCTGATGAACATATTAACAGCCAATAATTTGGTGATTACAACCCACTCCCCTACACGTGAAATGAATCATTCTAGCACTACCATAGGCCAAATAATAATAAGCTCCAAAACAAAATATAAATCAGTTGTAATTAAAGCTGGACTGGCAGACCATCATGCACAGGCTATAAGCTTTTATGTAAACACTAATCCACCCTATAATTATATGAGGAAGACTACACACAAGGGCAGTACAAACATTCCAGAATTATCTCCAACAAGAATCCTGGGAGATAGTGTATAGTACAGAAAACATTTCTGCTAAGTTTCAGACATTCATGAATATTTTTAAATATTATTTTGATCTTGCTTTTCCATTGAAAGCCAAAACAATGCAAACCACTAAAAGCAAGAAGTGGATTACTAGTGGTATAAGGAAATCTTGTGCTAGAAAATGGTATCGTCACAATGTTGCAAGAAGCTACAACACAACTCAGGAGTTTGATAGTTACTTTAAAAGATAGATTTATATCTTAAATAAAATAATAAAGGAGGCAAAGAAACGAGGCAATGACAAATACAAACCAATCTGGCAAGTTGTAGAAAAAAAAAAGAAACCAAATCTTAAGAAGTAGAGTTAATAATATAGTATTAAATGATGGCTTGGAAAACATTAATAACCCACAGGAAGTAGCTAATATGTTTAATAACTATTTTATAAATGTAATAGAGAAATTATTACATCAGACTTCTAATAGAAAACAGCATACAAAAACAGGGAAAAAAGTCTCAAGTACACTAATGTTTCTGTACCCAACAGATGTAGAAGTAGTACAGGTTGCAATAAAAAGTCTCAAAATGAAACACTTTGCAGGTGTAGGTGATATACCTGATTTCATTATAAAGAAGTGTCTAGACTTGATTACTGAGCACTTAACCCACCTATGCAACCTATCTTTTGCTACAGGAACTTTTCCTTCATGTTTGAAAATAGCAAAAATAAAGCCATTATGCAAGAAAGGAAACAAAGATATTTCCATCTACAGACCACTGGCACTTCTGTTTTCTCAAATATATTAGAAAGGCTTTTCAATGAGAGGCTAACAGTCTTCTTAGAGGTAAAAGGCATTCTGTCAGAATCTCAACAAGAATTTAGGGCAAACATTTCTGTTAGAGGCACTGATAGCATTAGACAACAAAAAACTTACCATGGGCATATTTTTAGATTTGTCAAAGGCATTTGATATGATAAATCATGACAAATTGCTACACAAGCTAGAAAATCTTGGCATTAGGGGAACAGCTAACAACTGGCTCAGCTCTTACCTTAAGAACAGGGAACAATATGTGGAAATAGATCAGGAAAGGGACAATGTCATTAGGAAATATAATTCCAAGCTACTGACTGTTAAATTTGGAGTGCCACACGGATCAGTAATGGGTCCTGTTCTGTTCTTACTCCGTGTAAATGATCTAAACATAACAATGACAGCAGTAAAATATTTCAATTTGCTGATGACACGAGTGTTCTAATTACAGGAAGCTCAGTAGTAACTCTTGCAAAAAAACATAAAAGAAGCCACTGACAGGCTAAAGTGTTACTTTGATGACAATGACTTAATAATAAACACTGAAAAAACTAGCTGTGGATATACACACAGTACAAACAAAAAATCTTGTATCACCCAATCTACAGCTATACGGACAGACAATTGCCAAAACAGCGTGTACCAAATTTCTTGGACTCCACCTACAAGACAACTTGAAATTGAAAGCACATATTGAGCAAATGAACAAAAAATTAAGTACTTCTTATTTTGTGCTGCGTACATTAAAAAATTGTACCAGCTACAACACCCTTCAGTATGTATCTTATGCAGTTGTACATTCTCACCTCGGGTATGGGATTATTTTCTGGGGAAATTCTGGAGATGCCATCAAAACATTCCAAATTTTTAAAAAAATTATAAGAATAATGGAAGGGGTAAATAATCGCAAATCATGTAGACCATTGTTTCAAAAAAGGATGATCCTGCCACTTCCTTGCATATATATACTTGAAAATATAATGTATTTAAAGCAGAACTTACATTTAAAAAGACCACTCAGCATTCAAAATCAAACAATGCACAGCTATGATACAAGACAAAAATTGGATGTTCATGTTCAAAGTGCCAACACAAAGTTATTCCAAAACAGCCTTATCCATCCTAGTATCAAACTATACAATGCCTTACCAGATACCATTAAACACATACAAAACATTGGCCACTTCAAATCTAAACTGAAGTTGTACTTGGTTGATCACTGAATACCTACAAAACTAAATTTTTGAGTGTTTACCCAGTGTAGTCTCATTCAGAACAACATTTGGATTTTATCTCTGAGTATATAGCATAACAACATTTATTTAAGTATTCATCATTAATTGATATATTAATGTGTGTTATTATGTACAAAGGTATATTAAATGTGAAACTGTTAATATTAACAAAAACAATCCAAATATCTCTTGCACATTGTGCAGCTGTAGATGAAAATGGATCAATAAATCAACAAAACCTTCTGTGTTAATCAAATCTAAACTTCTGACTAAAATGTGTACTGTATAATGTATAATGAATGTTTTGAGTCACTGTCTCAAAAATGATTCCCTGTTGGTTGGGGAATCTGCAGTGCTGTGTCTGTGTTCCAGTGTGAACACTCCAATTCAAACTAATGCATGTCTGGCAGTGACTACTGTAAACAGTCACCTTGTCCGTCACATGTGGCGAGGGTAAGTCACTGCTGGATCACAGTGGCTCGGTGAGGCAGTGTAGTGTCCCAGTGTGAATGCTCCAGTTTAAATGAATGTATTACTGTTGGTGACCGTCACAAGTGTCCCACTGTGAAACGGGCCTTGGAACACCGACTGGTGATTCATTCACCATGAACATGCTGCTATGACCCTTGCACTAATTACTCTGGAAAATTGACTCCAGGCTCAAAACAGTCAATTATAATGGCATCTCATGTGTCGCTTCATGTCCTCACCTCAGTTCACCTGAAAAACGAAGTCTATGTCCAGTCATGATGATTGAGGTGTTGCACTCAGGAGAATGAAAAGACGTTACCAACATGCACTTCAGATCTTCTACATGTGATTTTCTTTTAAAAGTATTGCAGTGTGATAATGTAATGTGGCAAGGTGTTTGTAGTTACTCCCTTTTGTTATTAACCACTACTTGGTCTCCTGTAAGTAATCTTCAGTTGTATAATATGCATTACTTATGAAGATCATTTTAGCTCCATTTTTAAACAGGTATGTTTTAGTAAAGTTTTTCATGTCATTGGGCACTTTATTCCAAAATTTTATTCCTTGATAGAAAACACTGTTTTGAGTTTTTAGTTTGATTTTCCTTGGAAAATATGTGGTAGGTCCAAACTAGCTCAGTTGTTCTATGATTATGATAGAACTATTAGTGAAATATTTAGCAGGCATAATGTTTCTCTGATATGCGCAACATATTGGTAGATATACTCACTTGGTGCAGTAAGGTTACCCATCTTTAAAGATTGTTCTTTACAATGAACCAACTAATACTTCTACTTATTCTTCTTCTCTGCAGTTTAAAAATGTCTTTCTTTTGTGTTTTTGATCCCCAGAACAGAATCACATAGGTAATAACTCAGTGCATATAGGAATAGTAAATCACCACCAGACACTGGGTGTTACAAACTGATGTTAAAACCCTAAAAGCATAAAACGATGATGGTAACATTCTTTTTGCCTAAATCTTTGTGTTTTCATTCCATGTTTGCTGACAATCAATGTTCATACATAAAACTTTGTTACACTACCCAGTTGTAAACATCTTTGTTTCATTTGTTTTATCCAATATGGTGTCTGCTACTTTATCAGTGACTGTGATCACCTAAGAGAGCTTTTCTTCCATATCTTATACTGTCAGGAAAACCATTGATATATATTAACAGAATTGGACCCAATTCACTAATCTGAGGTGCCTGCACATTCCCCCCCCCCCCCCCCCCCCCACACACACACACACACAGAGATTTGCTATTGCTGTACTCACATTTAGTGCTTTTAGCTTGTTTAGTAGTATTTTATGGTCAACAATGTCAGAACATTTGAAGAAATCTATAAATTTGCCCATAACAGTTTCATCCTTGTTAAGGGCTTCACATACCACTTTGGCGAACTCTGTAACTGCCGATATTGTACTTCTCCCACTTTGGTAACCAAATTGCTTCTTTGCAAATGTCGTATTTATCCATGTAACTCATAATCCATTCACCCTGAATCATTCAGTTTTGAGGATGCAGTTGGTAGTGAAACTAGTGTGTAGTTTTCAGTGCCCTCCACATTGTCTTTCTTTAGCAAGGGCAAAACAAGCGTGTGCTTTAGGTACTCCAGGAAGATACTCGAATTAAGAGATTCTTATTATTTTTTACATGGCTTTTTTGCTGCCCATGCACGCCTTCAGAAAAGAGGCTGGAACTTCATCTACCCTTGCTGACTTCTTAATTTCTAAACTTTTTTTGTGACTTGGAGCTATGTTGTGTTTGCTGTCTTAGTCATTGTAGGTGCTGCATGTAGGAAGATTTTGCTGCAGCTTCTCTTCAGTAGCAGAGAAATAATCATAAAATTTGCCAATTTCTCAGTTTTTCCATTGTTCTGCTTCCATATTAGGACTTACATGTTGTTATAATTGGGTCTGCCTTTTCCAGTTTCATGTTTTAAAACATTCTGGTACTATGCTGTTGTTTTCTGTATTACATGTTATTTTATCATTGACTTTTTTTTCCAGAAAGCAGTACCCATGTGTGCCATCTTTTATACCTGTGATAGTAATCTAGGAGCTGTGGATTAGTGTAGTGCTTTTGCAAAAAAAAAAAAAAAAAAAAAAAAAAAAAACAGATTTGAGTGTCATGGATGACTTTCTATTACCCACAGTTATCTATCTATTTGTAAAATGCATCTTAGCTTCTGGAAGTGTCTCCTCAAAAATCCACATTGTTTGCCATATACACTTCATTCCAGATTTGATTTGCCATTATCCAATAAAACGTACATACTTCAAGTTGCGGGAGGATCCTTTTGTAGACCTGTAGTTTTATGGGTTTTACCAAGCACATTTTTTTAGCTTTGTATAATGATGATGATAAGAAAGGCCAAAATACATTCATAAATGCTATTCTTTCCAATTTTTCCTGTCATTGTGTATAAGTATATGGTCCAAGACTGATAATGAGTTTTTTGGTTCCCTGTTGGTAACATTCGTGTCAAAGGTGCTCAAAATGTTAGAAATATGTAACTATTTTTATCCTCAAGTATTGTGTCTACTTTTGGAGGCTAAGGCTCTTTCCATGAATTCAGTTAATTTATTGAAGAATTTGTCCACATTACCATTAGGTGAGCTGAACACACACAAAGAATGATTTACTTCCTATGAATTCTAGTTTTGTTAGTTCAGTGGCTGCCAATTCAATACATTCATCAACACTAATGGTGAGCAGATCTCCTCTAGCTTTAAAAGTGTGTGCCTCCTCATAGTATACACACGATTCTCCACTTTTTAAGATAGATTTACTTGTGCATAAATTTTAATTTCATGAGTTTCACCGGGACAGGTAAATATGCGTGAACTGTGCCTGTTTCAATGAAACAGTGTATTTCACTTTATTCAGATATTTTGCTTTCTGTGTGGTTTAATCACAATAACTTTAAATTCGAAGTTCTATTGACTAGTACATTTTAGCTGCTAAATTACTTTCAACTGAATGTTTGTAAATGTTGTGTTAGTATATTAAAGGAGAAAAATTCTAAAGCTTTCAGGATTAGTGTCAAAGAATTGGACAAGACTATTTGTGACTCAATGGAAGCAGATAAGCAGCACAAGTACCGTAATGCCTCAAAAATGATGGTGTATTTGCTTACACAATATATAAAAGGTTTTGAAGACAGACTGGCCGGGTGTGGCAAGGTAAATTTTATTTTTCCAGCATTATGGTATGCTTCGCACTGCTGACCACTAAAACTGCAACACCAGGAAGAATAGCAAATTATGAAATTTTATTTACTACGCATACACATTATAGTGGGAAGAACTCATAAATTTGTAGCTGATTTGGAGGGTATGCAGCCTGGGACATTTAGTACACAGAACTGGCATCACAGTACCTCTAACATGACTGGACATTGAGCCAAACTGTGCTTGGGCGACAGATAGGGATATGTCATTCCCTCCTGCTTCAGCTATATGCCAGAGTTCATCAGTTGTTGCATCTTGGAAGTGAATGCCTGCCAGTCTCTTGACAAAGTACATCCAGATTTTTTTCAGCTAGTGCAAGGTGGGAAGAACATGCTCTCCAGGGCATCAGTCGAATGTCCTCTGTGCGACAGTTGATCAGAACAATGTGGGCAACATGGGATCGTGCTTCATGTTGTTGAAAGAAAACATCACAGAGACCTTGAAAGTGGAGAAATCATTGCCCATAAATTGACAGCAATGTAATACTGATATCCAAATTACTGGTTATGCGAACCAGAGGTGATCATGTTGTGTACCCCACTGGTACCACATACCGTTAAAGTAGGTGCTGGGTCTGTATGACACTGATAAGTGCAATCCGACAAGATTCATTCTCCATAGAGCCTGTACACTGCAGCAGGATCATGGCATTTTATTGCTCCATGGTATTACTGCTTACATTCGTTACGTTGCCCGACTCTCACACATAGCTGTAATCAAAGGGTCAAGAAGGCAATACTCATTTGGTATGCAGGATCTCAATAGTACCACACAACTAGAGTTGTTTGAAAAGTCTATATGTTTCACACGTGTCCACTGTTTTTTGCTGCACTATGGGTGGTGTGCCTCTCTAGGTTGTCACATCAGTGGAAACTGCAGTGATTGTGTCATCTTGTTGATAGCCCACAATGCTCCAGACAGCATCACGCTTTACATGTGGACACTTGATTTGCTGCAAACAGGCCTATTGCGTAAAGAATGTCGCTGTGGAATTCTCTGTGGCCAAGTGAACAATATGTCTGCAGACAGGTTGTCTCGGTTGGTAGTCACTGGGGGCCATTGATATCCTGCACGGCATTGAGTATTGCCCTCTTGTACCAACTGCTTCTACATACATTGTGTGTTGAATCCCAAGAAACATGAGCAGCTATATCACAGAACAATAAGCGGCATTCTCAATAGACTATGATCCTGCAACTGTCACATTCTGACTCATGCTGGCAGATTTTTCTTCTTCTTACACGAGTAACAATAATAATAATAGCATGCATCACACATCATGCCAATCTAATAAAGATGCCACTTTTGTGGTGTTGCAGTTTTAATGGCCAACAGCATATGTGAAGAGTGTATCTATAGAATATTACTTTCTATGATTTCAGTCCTATTGCTTGTAATTGTGTACATGAATGTAACTTAATTGAAATAACTTTGTGATTGACAGAGATCAGATGGGTGTTGTGTTGGGCTAATACACAGCATGCCAAAAGCTCATGCACTTCATATAAATCTTATTGTTTTGTTCTCCATTTCATGTAACTTGACTCTATTGATAATGCTCTGCATACACCCTCAAAACAGGCAGCACCTCAAGAAAATGGAGAAGAAAGAACTGTGAACAGATGGTGCCTAGGTCCTACTATTTGTCAGCTACCTTAGTGACAATCAATCAGAGCATGAGTCTGGTCACTCTCTCCTATACTGTACAGGCTGCACACAGTTTTCATTTTGCTCTGCTACCTCAGCTCTCAGTTAAAAGTCAGCTGCAGTTGATCATTGCTGTCTATAACATAACTTTTGTGATTTATTCTTACATGCTGTGTTTCCCAATGTGTTGTGTATCTTTTATGGAACGTGTGTAGCTAACTCTGAAAGCGCTTAGGGAAGTGATAAGATTATTATGATCCTGCAAATGAGGACTAAATGCTGCGTGATTGTAGAAAATGTATGACTGTACAAAGTACAGAACTGCACAACTACTGCTATTGGAGCCATATCACTGCAACACCTAATAGATAACCATTGACATCTCCTACTTCCTTGTTCAACTGCCAATCCTTGTGTTATCCAGATCCAGGTATATTTGGTCAAAAAGAGTCACGACTCCTGAAATTGTTTTATCATCGTATCTAGAAGCTTAACTTTGAAGTCAAAGGCAAAAGTTAGTGACTCGTGGTCCGTGACGAGTTGGAATTTTGTTTTGTGTAATAAAACATTGACTTTCGTGATGCTATAAATATATACTTCAGAGGTAAAATTGGCGCTCATTCAGATCTCCGGGCAGTGGCTACTCAGGAGGCTGTCTTCATCAGGAAAAGCAATAATGACATTCAATGGGTCAGAGTGTGGAATTTATATCCCTTAATTGGGTAGTAAATTAGAGAATTTGAAATGGGAAGAAAAGGATAAGTTTAAGTTTATTGGAATTAGCGAAGTGCAGTGGTGGTAAAAATAGCAGTCCTGGTCAGGTGAGTACAGGATTACAAGTACAAAATCAGATATGGATAATGGAGTAGTAGGTCTAGAATGAATAAAAATAGAAATGTGGGTACCGTATTTACTCGAATCTAAGCCACACTTTTTTTCCGGGTTTTGTAATCCAAAAAACCACCTTCGGCTTAGAATCGAGTGCAAAGTAAGCAGAAGTTCTGAAAAATGCTGGTATGTCCTGCCACAACTAATTTCTGCCGTCGAATATATGTAGCGCTACACAGGCATGCCTTGCAGACACAAAGATAAATACTCGCGCCAAAACCTTTGCGTCAGTTAAAAAAAAAAAAGTGGAAGATGAGCTTTTTCCTCCGCCTCGAGTTTCGACCACTGCATATTCGTACATTATCCAATGAAGGAAATACAAATTTCGTATTATTCATCTTCGAATGTAGCAGCATTTCAATGTACTACGAGAATCCTACTGGCAATACTGTTTGGGATGTTTGTCAATATGGGAAACTCTTTTCTGAATTTTTTCCTACCTATGAGAGGAGGTGGTTGCTAATAGGAACATTTATGAATTGTGAATCACATGCAGTATTCTCTTCACCATAAGAATAATATGAATATAAACATTTTGTCATGTATTCTTTCGTGTTTGCAGCTATCTAATTTAAATCCTGTCAGAAAACGACAAATGGTGCATGGTACAACACAGTAATGTATTTTCAGCTTAGAGTGATGTAAACACCTATAACAAAGAGAACGGCACTTATCAGATCAAAGAAAAATAAGCAATCAATTCAAACCAGGCGAAGCACGTTAAAAAGGAAGGGTACCTGTATAAACACGTACGGAGCGCCTGGCGCATAGCAATGGCTACCTGGTAAAGCTTAAGTGCTAAGTTTACAACTCTAACCAAACTACTGTAGCTGTATTGTCATTCATTCGACCTAAATTATGTCTCATATTATAATGGACCATTTTTGTCTCGATTTGGAGGTGCGACCTAAAACTTTTCTCTCACTGTGAATTTAGAGTCTCAAATTTCAGGTGTGGCTTAGATTCAGGAAATTTTTTTTTCCGTTGATTTAGAGTCTCGTTTTTCAGGTGCGGCTTAGATTCGAGTAAATAGGTAAGTCTATGAACAACATATTGAACATGTTGCTATAGCAAAAATACCCACAATGCCAACACCCACAACAGAAGTAAAAGTTTATACGCAAATTAGCTCCGAAGTTGATGAAGGGATTGAAAGAATTTATGATGAGATAAAAGAAATTATATGGGTAGTTAAGGAAGATGAAAATTTAATTGTGATTGTGGACTGGAATTCATTGTAGGAAAAAAAAATAGTAGAACATGGACAGAGGCAAAGGAATGAAAGAGAAAGTTACATGGTAGAATTTTGTACAGAGCACAATTTACTCATTACTGTTACGTGGTGTAAAAAATCAAGAGAAGGGGTTGTAAACATTTCAAGTAGAGTATGTCATGGTAAGACAAGAGTTTTCAAATCCAGCTTTTAACCTGCAAAATATTTCCAGTGGCAAATGTAGACCCTGACTGTAACTTACTGGTTGTAAATTGTAGATTAAAACTGAAGAATTGCTGTGGTGACAAGCCCAAGCATAGCTCGGGCCACATTCTGTTTGTTGAGTGAGCCAGGAATTTTGGAAGCTCAATAGGAATAAATTGTTCAATAACTCATCTCATACTCCCTCTCCCTTTTCGTCATAATTTTTTTTTTTAATTTTTAATCTATCAAAGAACTAAAGCAAATATGAAAAATAAATCTTGAAGCTTTGTCTGTTTGTAATGTGTGTTACTCTTGAAGATATATCAATTACATATGCACCAGTAACACTTTACATAATAGCATAAATTGCTGTTTTCTAGGCCTCACATTGTTCTTAGTGGCTGGTCTTTGGAGTTTTAAAAGATAGGTAATTAAGGAGGTGGGACCTGAATAAATTGAAAGATGCAAGGATTGTTGAGAGTGTCAAAGGGAGAACTAGGCAGCAATTGGCTGAAACAGGGGTAGGAACAAGTGTGTAGCCTCGATGGATGACATAGTGAAGGCAGCAAAGGATCAAATTGGCAAGAAGACAAAGTCCAGAAGAAATCATTGGCAAATGCACGAGATGTTGAAGAACTTATTTTACTGAAAGAGACACTATACAATTTAGGAAGGCAAAAAGGGAATACAGATGACTAAAACATGAGATTAACAGAGAGTGCAAAAAGGCAAAGCAGGACTGATTAAATGAGACATAGGGATGTAGAACAGAGGTAGCCAACATTTTTTATCTACTTCCCACTTCTGTGTCTCTGTTAAAATTTTATAAAGCCCACCAGTTCCACAGTAATAGTGATTTAACAAGTAGGGAAGTAACTGTACTTCATAACATTTATAAAGCAGAGTTAAAACAAGTTTAAGTATACAAAAATAATTACTTACAAAGTAATTTGTCAGAATTTCATGAAAACCTGATGAAAATGTTTTTGATATGCCTGCCTTCCACCAAGAAATCTGGAATGCCCCCTTGTGAACTGTAGGGACTATGTTGACTTCCACTGGTGTTAAAGCATTCATAATGAGGGTTAGGGTTGGGATAGATGCCGCCTTCATAAATATGTATATATTTTTAAAAAACTCCTTCTCGAGAAAAGAGCTGTAAGCGTTCACCCTGTGGAGTAACGGTCAAGGGTAAACCCACAGTTATTCCTTGCCTTTCATTAAAGGCACCTGAAAGGGGTCTCATACCTAACGAGTTGTTTACATTACAGATTTGGCCATTATTAGGACACCCATAAGTTTCACAACCTTTTTCATTCAATTACTTGGATTCCCCTTTTAGAGTTGGACCTCCAATATTCTAAATTTCACTGAAGTATGGTCCATTCTAGGAATGGAATCTTACATAGTGTGTAATCTATCCGCCATGAACTGTAATCTACTGCTGGAGTGGAGTTCTGTTAGCACCCAAAATCCACCAGGTTACTAAACTGTCGTGGGAGAATCATCCTGTATTCTCACAGCTTAGCCCCCTGACAACCCAGGGGTAGCACTGATGTCACATATGCCAAGTTGTAGGTGCATGTTCAGTCTGGCACACAGGACCCTGGGCAACGGATACTAAGCCAGGTAGCCTTTTCATGGCAGGGTGGCACCCTTGGGGAGAGCCTCCAAGTGGAATGAATGGCATCAGGACAGACAGTGCACACTGAAACAGATCAAATTTGTGTGAATACTGGTGGCCATATCAACACAGCCGTCTGGGTAATACAATTGCATTATTATTAAATGTTCTGCATGTATGGAATTGTTTATTCACTTAATCTTGCGTCATTTCTCTTTTTTACTGTGTCCATCACTGAGTATATTTTAATTATATTTGTTCTCTTTCTAGTTAATGTTGCGAAAATATGACTGTTGACTTCCTTTTCTACATTTCAATTATAGACGCAGGCAGCCAACTCCAGGGAACACCAGTGCCTCTCAAGATTATGTAAAACATGAAGGAAATTCCTCCCAATTTGGCTCCACTGCACTTCAATTAAAAATACTGAATACTGTTATTAGGTCTTCTCTTATTCGAAATCACATACAATACAAAACACTCGTAGCACATTATACTGTGAGCAATACATCTTAACCATCCTTTTAAATATGAGAGAGTGAAACAAAATCATGTACAAATGTTTTTTGCTAATTTATCTGTACCTTACTGCGCAATCATAATTAATGTCTTTGCCAACACTTATGGTTGGTCTTCGATTCCGTCATTATCGCTTTTTCCTTTTTGTTAGTAAAATTAAACTTTTTCCATATTCAGGGAGGGTCTTTCACCATGTACCTATACAAATCCCCTGTGGGGCAACCAAACCACATCTAGCAGGACCAAGCAATAGAACAATTAATTTCAAAACTAGAAGTCTGTCTCCTTAACACTGGAGCTGCAACACATTTCAGTACGGACCAGGATACATACTCAGCCAAATATGTTATGACTGCAGCCCAAGTGTCTCATCCATAACCCAGTGGTCAGTCCATGGCAACCTTTGTGACAACGGCCACTTTCACATCACACTCTTTTCTCAAACCATTAACCAGTGGAACATTTACCACTCTTGGTCACTTTGGAAAGCTAACTGACAAGCTTTTGCTTCCAAAGTGACATTTGAAGCCAGCCCTGAGAAGGATATTGAAGGAGTGGTACATGATATTATTGACACGACTATAAAAACTGCAGAAGCAATGATACCCTTTTCTTCAGCTCTTCCCAATGGACAACTGTGCCACAGTGGCACGAAGAAATAGCTGCAGCTATCATAGTGTCACAGGGTGCTTTAACAACACAAGCACCATCCTTCTATAGAACATTTTTTAGCTTTCAAGAGACTTCGAGCAAAGGCATGGTTTTTAATAAAGGAGAGAGCAGCGGTGTTGGAACATTATGTATCATCCACGAGAGCCCACATCCCATCGCCTCAAGTATGTACTAAACTACTCTGCATTTGTGGGCACTCACCATTCACAGTAGTCCCTCATATCTCCCTTAGTGGTGGTAGTCTGCAGCCATTCATGAATGTTTTGCAGGACACTTTGCCAAAGTGTCTACATGCGGAAACTATCATCCTACTTTCCTGGCCAGTAAACATCTGCAGCAGCAAAATTCCTTATCCTTCCCTGTACATGGCTTTGAATAATACAGTGTTCCACTTAATGAATGGGAGTTCATTCCGCAGTGCTTAAGCAGTGTGTTAAGACACACCCCCATGGACTCAGTAAAATCCACAAGCACCTTAGCAACAGCACAAAAGACATCCTCAGGTTTTTCAGTCATATTTGCTGGGAAGGGGAGTTTCCCTCCAATCGGTGATGGGTGGTGGATTTCCTATTCTGAAACCAGGAAAATGGCCTCAAATTTTGACCAGCGATCAACCAAACCAATCTTTCTAAGAATGGGTTGTGTAAATTATTCAAAAGAATGGTCAGCTGATGACTGTGTTGGTGCCTGGAAGCCAGAGGATCTTTACCACAATTTCAGTGTAGGTTTTGGTCGTTTCGCCACCACGGACCAGTTGATTATCCTGGAATATGTAGTGCACAATGCTTTAGCCCATCGCCAACACCAGGTTGATGTGTTCTGCAACTTACATAAGGTGTACAATACCATCTGCTGTTATCACATCCTATATACACTGCAGGAGTGGTGCTTTCAGGGCTGTTTACTCATTTTTATTTAAAATTTTCTATCCCTCAGACTGTTCCAGATCAGTGTGGGTTTGACCCTCAGCAACAAATATGTACAGGAAACTGGAATCCCTCATTTTTCGGTTCTGAACATAATCCTCTCTGCCATTGCAATCAATGGTATTGTGGGTGCAGTGGTGTACAGTTGCTAACTAGAGCCTTCCCTATGAGCCTTGTATACAGCCTACTGATGGACGATGGTGTCCAGCACTGCAAGTCTAATGCCAGCAACTCTTGGTAACTACGCTGTCACAATCTGTCAAATGCATGCGTATCCATGTTACGTAACTTTGTTTCATAACCAGCAGGCTGTTTATGAATCACTTAAAACTGGATAGGCCAGGTGGGATAAGATTGCAGGTTCTGTGCAAGGACCTCAGACTGCCCTCTCGTCTGTAGGCATGTGGTTCCCCCATTCACCCATATGGTGTGTATCCAGTCCTCTTAATTCGGATGGCCCTCTTCTGTGGCCCTAAGAAAAAAAGGCTGATTCCACCATTCTTGGACACCAATTCTGTTAGAGTCTTCATGATTACCCAAACTCAACATGCATCTACACACATAATCAAGTCAATGACAAGATTGTTTGTGTTTGCACATGCAAGGGAGCATGAGAATTATTGTCGTCAAATACATACAGTGTATATGCTGCAGAGTTGTTTGCCATAGCACAGGCTGTGTGCTACATTAAAATTCACTTCACAAAGGATTTCCTTATTTGCGGTGACTCAATGATCTGCTTACAAGGCATAACTCGGTGAAATCCCAGGAATATATTGGTCGCTAAGCTCAAAGACCTACTGTTTGCACCGAGCGAGGAGGCGCAGTGGTTGTCACACTGGACTCACATTCGGGAGGACGACGGTTCAATCCCGCATCCGGCCATCCTGATTTAGGTTTTCCGTGATTTCCCTAAATCACTCCAGGCAAATGCTGGGATGGTTCTGTTGAAAGGGCACGACCGACTTCCTTCCGCGTCCTTCCTTAATCCTATGAGACCGATGACCTCGCTGTTTGGTCTCTTCCCCCCCAAACAATCTAATCCTACTGTTTGCCTTCCACAGCTCCAGAACCACTGTAATACTAATCTGTACACCAAGCCACAAGGGTATTCTGGGAAATGAACTTGCTGACAAATTAGCTAAAGAAACGACAACAGAAGGCAAACTTGGACTCGAAGTACTGTGCAGAGACCTATGATTGCAAATGTGATATCAGATTTTAAACCTGGGATATGGAAAGGCAGGCTAGTACAACCCTAAACCAGCTGACAGCAATCAAGAGGACTGCTGGGGGATGACATACTTTGCTCCAAGCCCCTCTAAAAGTTGCTATCATACTTTACTGACTATGTACGAGCCACTCCAGACTTATCCATGACTTCATTTTACATCAACAGGACCCTCAACAATGCAGTTGTGAAAACCATCTCACTAGTGCCTACATTCTCTGAATGTGCCCTGCTGGCTGACCTGAGATGTGCCATTAGCCTGTCTACCACTCTACTCCAGACCCTAGCAGACATTTGGATTACAGCTAACAAAGCCATATATTTCCTATGGGAAAGTAGATTTCATACTAAAATTTGATGCACCTCAACTTACAGTGTGAGGGGTGGAAGTGTGGCATGGACATCTCGGTTTGACGTGTGTCTAGTGGGCTGCAACTATGTTCTCCTCTTACTCTGTCACACATTTTTAAATTTTTGTGATTTTTTTTTTTGTGTGTGTTATATTTATCTAACACTTTAAACAAACTAAATTACTATCTCTACAGTCTTCTTTTCCTCATTTTAGTTGTGCTGACTATAACTAGAGCCTGAATTCCCATGCAAATGTATGTAGCATACATGTTTGCAAAGTTTGGTTCTGTTGCTTAAAATAATGTGTTGTATTTAAAATTCCAAATCTCATGGTGATTTTGTCCGTACCATTGTAGGGTAAAAATAAAATCAGCAAAGTGTCCGAAAGCAAAGACTGGAACTGGAAAGAACGTAACCATGAGGCACTGATTGAAATATATAATTGCTTACAGTTACCACTGCAAAATCTTTGGGATCCAGCTGTCTGCGAAGAACCATTTTCAGAGTAAGACTTGCCCATAGTCAGTATAAAAAAAAAATTAGACGCTACAAATTTAGTTACATATAAAAAAGCATTTTAATTAATATGTAATTTTATTATTATTACAGTATTATCGGAAATGCTTGTTTCAAATCACTAGAAGATCCAGGAGTTACCCAAGTCAAGATGAAGCCAATGTGTGAGACTATTTTTCAAATTATTGGTACGTTGGTGAAAAAGCATGGATATGGTTTCAGTTGCATTGTGCGCATTGGACAGGTGAGTGAAATACTTGTTAACTATTGGATCTCGGTCCCAGTCAGTCTCCCTCTCTCCTCCAACTCTCTCTCCTCCAACTCCCTCTCTCCTCCAACTCCAACTCCCTCTCCCTCTCTCCTCCAACTCCCTCTCCCTCTCTCCTCCAACTCCCTCTCCCTCTCTCCTCCAACTCCCTCTCCCTCTCTCCTCCAACTCCCTCTCCCTCTCTCCTCCAACTCCCTCTCCCTCTCTCCTCCAACTCCCTCTCCCTCTCTCCTCCAACTCCCTCTCCCTCTCTCCTCCAACTCCCTCTCCCTCTCTCCTGCAACTCCAACTCCCTCTCCCTCTCTCCTCCAACTCCCACTCCCTCTCCCTCTCTCCTCCAACTCCCACTCCCTCTCCCTCTCTCCTCCAACTCCCACTCCCTCTCCCTCTCTCCTCCCACTCCCTCTCTCCTCCAACTCCCTCTCCCTCTCTCCTCCAACTCCCACTCCCTCTCTCCCCCAACTCCCTCTCCCCCCTCCTCCCTCTTCCTTCTCCCCCTCCTCCCTCTTCCCTCCCTCCTTCCTCTCCCTCAATCTCCGCTCCTTCCTCTCCCCTCCCCCTCCATATCCCCTAGTCCCTCTCCGCTCCCCCCTCTTGCCTCACCCTCCATCTCCCCTCCTCCCTCTCCCCTCCAACCCTACCTCTCCCCTCACTCTCCACTCCTCTCCCCACCTCCCTCTCCCCACCTCCCTCTCCCCACCTCCCTCTCCCCACCTCCCTCTCCCCACCTCCCTCTCCCCACCTCCCTCTCCCCACCTCCCTCTCCCCACCTCCCTCTCCCCACCTCCCTCTCCCCACCTCCCTCTCCCCACCTCCCCTCTCCCCACCTCCCTCTCCCCACCTCCCTCTCCCCACCTCCCTCTCCCCACCTCCCTCTCCCCACCTCCCTCTCCCCACCTCCCTCTCCCCACCTCCCTCTCCCCACCTCCCTCTCCCCACCTCCCTCTCCCCACCTCCCTCTCCCCACCTCCCTCTCCCCACCTCCCTCTCCCCACCTCCCTCTCCCCACCTCCCTCTCCCCACCTCCCTCTCCCCACCTCCCTCTCCCCACCTCCCTCTCCCCACCTCCCTCTCCCCACCTCCCTCTCCCCACCTCCCTCTCCCCACCTCCCTCTCCCCACCTCCCTCTCCCCACCTCCCTCTCCCCACCTCCCTCTCCCCACCTCCCTCTCCCCACCTCCCTCTCCCCACCTCCCTCTCCCCACCTCCCTCTCCCCACCTCCCTCTCCCCACCTCCCTCTCCCCACCTCCCTCTCCCCACCTCCCTCTCCCCACCTCCCTCTCCCCACCTCCCTCTCCCCACCTCCCTCTCCCCACCTCCCTCTCCCCACCTCCCTCTCCCCACCTCCCTCTCCCCACCTCCCTCTCCCCACCTCCCTCTCCCCACCTCCCTCTCCCCACCTCCCTCTCCCCACCTCCCTCTCCCCACCTCCCTCTCCCCACCTCCCTCTCCCCACCTCCCTCTCCCCACCTCCCTCTCCCCACCTCCCTCTCCCCACCTCCCTCTCCCCACCTCCCTCTCCCCACCTCCCTCTCCCCACCTCCCTCTCCCCACCTCCCTCTCCCCACCTCCCTCTCCCCACCTCCCTCTCCCCACCTCCCTCTCCCCACCTCCCTCTCCCCACCTCCCTCTCCCCACCTCCCTCTCCCCACCTCCCTCTCCCCACCTCCCTCTCCCCACCTCCCTCTCCCCACCTCCCTGTCCCCACCTCCCTGTCCCCACCTCCCTGTCCCCACCTCCCTGTCCCCACCTCCCTGTCCCCACCTCCCTGTCCCCACCTCCCTGTCCCCACCTCCCTGTCCCCACCTCCCTGTCCCCACCTCCCTGTCCCCACCTCCCTGTCCCCACCTCCCTGTCCCCACCTCCCTGTCCCCACCTCCCTGTCCCCACCTCCCTGTCCCCACCTCCCTGTCCCCACCTCCCTGTCCCCACCTCCCTGTCCCCACCTCCCTCTCCCCACCTCCCTCTCCCCACCTCCCTCTCCCCACCTCCCTCTCCCCACCTCCCTCTCCCCACCTCCCTCTCCCCACCTCCCTCTCCCCACCTCCCTCTCCCCACCTCCCTCTCCCCACCTCCCTCTCCCCACCTCCCTCTCCCCACCTCCCTCTCCCCACCTCCCTCTCCCCACCTCCCTCTCCCCACCTCCCTCTCCCCACCTCCCTCTCCCCACCTCCCTCTCCCCACCTCCCTCTCCCCACCTCCCTCTCCCCACCTCCCTCTCCCCACCTCACTCTCCCCACCTCACTCTCCCCACCTCACTCTCCCCACCTCACTCTCCCCACCTCACTCTCCCCACCTCACTCTCCCCACCTCACTCTCCCCACCTCACTCTCCCCACCTCACTCTCCCCACCTCACTCTCCCCACCTCACTCTCCCCACCTCACTCTCCCCACCTCACTCTCCCCACCTCACTCTCCCCACCTCACTCTCCCCACCTCACTCTCCCCACCTCACTCTCACCTCCCCTCCCCTCCCCACCTCACTCTCACCTCCCCTCCCCTCCCCACCTCACTCTCACCTCCCCTCCCCTCCCCACCTCACTCTCACCTCCCCTCCCCTCCCCACCTCACTCTTACCTCCCCTCCCCTCCCCACCTCACTCTTACCTCCCCTCCCCTCCCCACCTCACTCTTACCTCCCCTCCCCTCCCCACCTCACTCTCCCCTCCCCTCCCCTCCCCACCTCACTCTGCCCACCAAACACAAAAAATTTCCTCTGTATTGTATACAGGAATACGAAGAATAAAGATCATAGTTTTCTGAGTGATTGTGCATTGACGATAAAGGAATTATGCCTATAAGTTTGTGAAAATTGTCTAGTTTCCTCACATTGTAGAAGGTGGTCAGAATTAATGTACTGTCTCTAGGATTGGAAAAGATGGTGATTAATTTGGAAACAGTTGTTTGCCACAGTCCCCCTTTTTTCCTCTTTTAAAATCTTGATTGATGTAAATGCCTTGAGGCAATGGTGGGTTGAAAAAAGAGAGAGAGAGAGAGAGAGAGAGAGAGAGAGGAATTGTGTCTCATAACATCAGTTTGTCTATTACTGTTTCTGTTTGTGACTGTCATCAGCAGATTTAGATTGCAAAATTAATACTTAAATTGGAGAACAGCTGTTTATTACTGTAGTAGTTCACACACTCTTAATCTGTTGCTACTTCTTTGTGTCTCATGTAAGTGCTTTACCTGGTGTGATTTTGAAGCAGTTTCTTCTTTTAGCTGCAGGCAGCTCACAGAATAATTCCCCAGTTGCTTGTAGGTATCTAAATCCTTGAAACAACTGTAAAATATGTTACTTCAAGGAAAATTTTTACATAACAAACAACTAGACATAATTCTCTAAGATTTGCTGAATAAGTGCAAAACAATTTATGATTATATTGGTATGATATCAAAGACACCTGTTTCTTGTGCTGAAAGTGCAACACTCAGTTATTTTTTAGGAAAAGTACGCCAAGAGATGGTGAGATGTAGTCATGCAGCAAGGAGATTGCAAAACGCCTGAAATTGAATTCAAACATCAGTAAAATGAGACTTGTGTAATCAACATTCATGTAGGCACTTGTTATATTTAGAAATTTTATACTTACTATGATTCTTCCCATAAAGCCAGAAAGTTAGTATTGTGATATAAATGTTGCACAAAGCATGTATATTGGGCCTAGGAGCCACACGTGGAATGTTTGATGAAATATTTATGAAGAGTTGTATATTACTTCTGTGATACATACTGTTTCATTAAAAGTCTCACCTCCTGTGCCATACGAACAGCTGGAATAATATTTGACTCTTAGGGGAAGAGAAAATTTGGTCTACAGGCCACAAGTGGCCCATCGGGACCATCCATGCGCCGCGTCACCCGCAGTGGAGGATGCGGATAGGAGGGGGTGTGTGGTCAGCACACCGCACTCCTGGCCGTTATGATGGTATTCTTGACTGAAGCCGCTACTTTTCGGTCGAGTAGCTCATCAATTGACATCACGAGGCTAAGTGCACCTCAAAAAATGGCAACAGCACATTGCGGTCTGGATGACGACCCATCCAAGTGCCAGCCACGCCCGACAGCACTTAACTTCGTTGATCTCACGGTAACCGGTGTATCCACTGCGGCAAGGCTGTTGCCTAGGGGAAGAGAAATTGTAAAAAAAGGTAGATTGGAAAATTAACACACTCATTTTCTGACAGAAAATTTTTTAACATATTGAGACGAAAATGATTGATAATTGCAAAGGTCTTTTTACAGAAAGCTTAATGTAGCTTCGTATTTTGAGAAATGAAGGGAAAAGCCTACCAACAATTAGAGCTTACGTTTGATGAACCTTATTGCAAAATCAAAAATACAGGCTTAGTGCACTCAGCCTCATTATGCCAGTGTAAGAGGGACAAGGAATTAGTAGTAGTGAACCCAACTCAAATGTTTCAGTCTATATGTGATGGTCCCCTCTCGGATTTGACCTTCATATTTCCAAATTCTTCCGAAGAGAGAACCAACTGGGGAAGGGCGCCTTACATGGTGCATTGTGTCCATCAGGCATTGAGACCTTTAGCCAGCTTTCTCGTCGCCGCATTGCTGTTCCACTCGTTCTCCATCTCGTGGGTGAGGATACATTTCTTGGTGCGATATCCACCATGCACTGTGCAGTGTTGTTTTTTTGCGGAGACAACAACCATGGACTTACTTGCACCTAATATCCAGTATGGTAGCCAGTCTGTTGTGGTGGAGCTGCCATGTACCCTGTTGGTTGTAGCCCCCTGACAACAAAAGGATCACTCTGCTGATGCCTGCGCCATTAACTCCCCATGTATGCTAAGGAGTAGATGCCTATCTCCCTGTGGCATCGGCACTCCTGGCAATGGCCATCCTGCCAGGTGGCCCTTGCTGAGACTGAGTGGCACCTGTGGGGAGGGCTCTTGGTCGGAGTGGGTGGCATCAGGGCGGATGACCCACAATGAAGCGTGATACATTATCTCTTGCTGGTGGCCAGCAGTCTCTAAGCGTTCTCGGGCTCAATTCAATGCTCAGAAATATGATCCCAAATCGTTCCACCACTGGCCACGCCTCGGAAGGAGCGTAAGGCTCAGGATGACAGTAACACTTATTTGCCCCAGTTTATACGAGAGCTCATGGGGAGTCTTTCATGTCAACAAAGCCTCAATTCATCGTAGAACATTTAGAGGAAAAGTTTGGGAAGGTGGAGGGCTTGTCCAAAATGCGCCCTTGGTCAGTATTGATAAAAACGGCATCCACTGCCCAGTCATGAAGGTTACTTGCTTGTGACAAGTTTGGGGACGTTTCAGTTACCATCACACCCCATAACAGTTTAAATATGGTCCAGGGTATTATTTTCCATAGGGACCTCCTTTTGCAGTCTTATGACGAGCTGCGCACCAGTTTAGAGCGTCATGGTGTTTATTTCATCCGGCGCGTTCATTGGGATCCGTAGGATAATCAGATTGCAACCGGTGCCTTCATCTTGGCCTTCAAGGGTGATACATTACCGGAGAACGTCAAGGTGAAGGTCTACCGCTGCAATGTCCAGCCCTATATCCCTCCCCCATGTGGTGCTTTAAGTGCTGGAACTTCAGCCATATGTCTTCCCGCTGTACTTCTAGCCTCACATATTGAGATTGCGGACGCCCATCACATCCCACTACTCTGTGCCCCGCCTCCCATCGGTGTCAACTGCGGAGAGGATCATTCACCTTGCTCGCCAGACTGCAGGATCTTACAGAAAGAGTGGAAAATCATGGAATATAAGACCCAGGACTGACTGACCTATCTGAGGCTAAGAGGAAATATGAACGACTTCGTCCTGTGCGCATGGCTTCTTCATATGCAGCCGCTACGACAACCGTGATAGCCCCCCATCAGTTCAGCGAATTCCAGTCGGCTCAACGAGCCGTAGAACTCCACAGGCCCCCTTGCCCATGGGGGGCACTACCCACTCCGTTACTCCTGCGCCACCTACCTCAGGAGCAACAACCCCCTACCCATTGGGGACATCTGTCCCCGCTTCTAAGTGGAGGAGCATCCAACTTCTTTGACTCCTCTTGCTCGCAAGGGGTCCCTTGGGTCCCTCCCTTCCCAGGGTTCCACAAGTGGGAAGGATGATGCCTGACAGTGGCATAAGTGCCCACAAGCAGCTGGTTGCAGGGCTTCGCGATCCTCCTCCGTCCTGGAGACTGAATTGGTGAAGTCCTCCCAGCCAGTGAAACACAAGGAGCAGCGAGAAAAGTCCAAGAAGACCACGTCGAAGACGAAGGAACTTGTGGTGGCACCCACCCCACCGCATCCTACTGCGTCTGAGGGCGAGGTAGAGATTCTGGTGTCCGCTGAGGACGTATATCTCACTGGACTCTGACACAATGGATGTCATTCGCATAGGTACTCAATCAGTGGTAGCAGCTGACCCAGTGGCGTAATCTCTTTTTTTGGTCCCTTCACACCTTTCTTGGCCATGGACAATGTCATCCTCCAGTGGAAATGCAGTGGTTTTTTCCACCATCTTGCTAAGTTCTGACAACTTCTCAGACATCACCCTTTCCTCTGTGTTGCTCTTCAGGAAACTTGGTTTCTGTCAATGCGAACCCTTGCCCTCCATGGCTATTGGGGTTATTATAGGAACCAGGCAGCTTATGAGAGGGTATCGGAGGGTATCTTGTCGCGTCTGCATCTAAGTCCTTCACTCCGTTTACAGCACGTCTGTCCCTCTACAAACTCTAGAGGTTGTCACTGTTTGGGTGTGGACACCTCAGGCTGTTACTGCCTACAGTCTCTATCTTCCATGGGATGGTGATGTCTCGCAGCATGTCCTGGTTGCGCTGATAGCCCAATTGCCGCCACCTTTTCTGTTACTGGGTGACTTCAGTGCCCATAACCCTCTGTAGGGTGGATCAGTGGCAACAGGCTGAGGCAGCATCATTGAGCAAGTATTGGCACAGCTCAACCTTTCTCTTTTAAATAATGGTGCCTTCACACATTTCAGTGTGGCGTTAAGCACGTACTCAGCCATCGACCTTTCGATATGCAGCCCTAGCCTGTTACCATCTGTCCAGTGGAGTGTGCATGACGACTTGTGCGGTAGTGACCACTTTCCGATCTTTCTGTCACTACCACAGCATCACTCTTCTGGGCGCCCCTGCATATGGGCTATGAATAAGGCTGACTGGGACTTGTTCACCTCCATTGCCTCTTTCCAATGAAACCATTGATGTGGTGGTTCACTCGGTCACCACCGGCATCATTACTGCCGCGGAGTCTGCCATTCCGTTCTTCTGGGTCCCCTCAATGGAGGACTGTGCCTTGGTGGTCACCTGAGATCACTGAGGCGACTAAAGATCGCAAGCAGGCACTCCAGCATCACAAGCGGCATCCCTCATTGGAACACCTAATCGCCTTTAAATGGCTCTGTGCCCGAGCCCACCACAATCAAGAAGGCTGGTAAAAGTATGTCTCCACTATTGGCCTCCGAACCTCTCCATCGCAGGTTTGGGCCGACTCTATGTCTATCAGACCCCCATCAGCATACCTGCGCTTCCACTGAATGGAGCAGTCTGTACTGACTCCGTCACAATTGCAGCCCGCTTGGCGGAGTATTTTGCTCAGAGTTCTGCTTCTGCGAATTACCCACTGGCCTTCCGCTCCCTGAAAGAGCAGTTGGAATGTCGGAGCATTTCATTTACACCCGCCACCCTGAATTGTACAATGCTCCATTCAGTGAGTGGGAATTCCAAAGTGCCCTAGCCGCTTGCTCTGATACAGGTCCCGGGCCAGATCGCGTCCACTGTCAGATGCTCAAATGCCTCTCGGTGGAGTGCCAGCGATGCTTCCTAGACCTTTCTAACTGTATCTGGGTTGAGGGTCAGCTCCTGTCACAATGGTGGGAAAGCGTCGTAATCCCCATGTTGAAACCTGGCAAGAAGCCACTGGAGGTGGACAGCTACAACCCCATTCGCCTCACCAGTGTTCCATGCAAGTTGTTCAAATGCATGGTGAGCCGGAGGTTGAGGCTATTTGAGGTGCGGGGCCTTCTGGCTCCGCCTCAGGGTGGGTTCTGTAAGGGCTGCTCTGCCGCTGATAATCTGGTGTGCCTGGAGTCTGCCATCCGTACGGCCTTTGCCTGCCGTCAGCATCTGGTCACCGTCTTTTTTGTCATGCGGAAGGTGTTTGATACAACATGGCGACATCACATCCTCTCTACGCATCATGGTTGGGGTCTTCGGAGTCCGCTCCCGATTTTCATAAAAAAATTTCTGTCACTTCGTTCCTTCCGTGTGCAAATTGCGACCTCCCATAGTTCCTCCCGAGTTCCGGAGAATGGGGTACTGCAAGGATCTGACTTAAGTGTCTGCCTCTTTTTGATTGCAGTTAATGGACTCACTGCGTCAGTGGGAACATCTGTCTCATCTTCCTTTGTATGCTGACAACTTCTGCCGATACTATAGCTCCACTGGCATTGCATCTGCTGAACAGCAAATGCAGGGTGCTATGCGGAAGGCGCAGTCTTGGGCTGTTGTGCGTGGCTTCCAGTATTCGGCTGCCAAGACCTGCGTTATGCATTTCTGCCAGTGACGCACTGTTCACCCTGAGCCATGGCTTTATCTTGACTGCGAACCTCTTGCTGTGGTGGAGATGCATCGGTTTTTGGGGTTGGTTTTTGATACCTGGTTGACTTGGTTGCCTCATATTTGGCAGCTTAAACAAACATGCTGGCGGCATCTTAACGCTCTTCGTTGCTGGGGTGCTGATTGGTCTATCCTCCTACGGCTGTACCAGGCGTTAATTCAGTCCCATCTAGATTATGGGAGCGTTGCATATGGTTAGACATCCCCTTCTGCATTGCAGTTGCTGTACCCCATCCTCCACAGCAGGATCCGTCTCGCCACTGGAGCTTTCCATAAAAGCCCTGTCAACAGCGAACTTGTTGAGGCAGGTGTCCGTCCATTGCAGTTCTGGTGCCAGCAATCAGTGGCCGCTTATGCTACACATGTTTGAAGCTCGCCCGGTCATCCAAATTATCGTCTCCTGTTCCCTCATTCGGTCGTCCATCTTCCGGAACGGCAGCTTCGGTCGGGGTGTAAAATTGTGGTTCGCGTCCGAGCTCTTCTATCTGGGCTTGAGGTTTTCAGTCTTCCACCTATATTCCGGGCCCCTCTGCTTATACCCCTGTGGTGTGTGCCCCACCCGTGCCTTTGGCTCGATTTTGCACAGGGCCCGAAGGACTCAGTCTCTCCTGAGGCCCTCCGCAGCTGCTTTCTTTCAATCCTTGCCACATTTCAAGGCTGATGGTTCGATGGGTGCTGGTTGTGTCGGTTATGCTCTTACTCTAGGGGATCATTATGAACAACACTCATTGCCGGCTGGTTGCAGTGTTTTCATTGCCGAGCTGGTTGCCATCTCTCGCATCCTAGAGTATATCCGCTCCTGGTCAGGTGAGTCCTTTGTTTTCTGTAGTGACTCCCTGAGCGGTTCACGAGCTATCAACCAGTGTTTCCCTCGCACTTGTCTGTTGATGGCTATCTAGGAGCCCCTCCATACTCATGCCCGTTGCGGCAACGCTGTGGTCTCTGTGTGGACCCGGGTCATGTAGACATCCTGGGAAATGAACATGTTGACACACTGGCCAAAACAGGCTGTCGGTGCACCAGCCTTGGAGATTGGCCTTTCGGAGAGTGACCTCAGGTCAGTTTTGTGGCAGAAGGTACTTCGCACCTGGGATGAAGAATGGCCCAACAAACTTCGGGCCATCAAGGAGGCTACCAGTGCGTGGCACTCCTCCTTGCAGGTCTCTCCCTGTTGTCCTCTGCCGGCTGAAAATTTGCCACACCTGGATAATGCACAGCTATGTATTGCGCCGCGAAGACCCACCTTCATGTCGCTGTGGGTCAGCTTTGACTGTGGTCGACATCTTGTTGGACTGCCCACTTTTAACTTCGTTCAGGCAGACGTTTGCACTGCCTGCAGTTTTATCAGACAACATTGCGATGGAAGATTTAGTTTTGAGTTTTATTCATGCAGGGGTTTTTATCACTTATCTAAGTGTTTGTCCTTTTTTGTGTCGAGTCTGGCTTTTGGCCTACGATGTTAGACTGGGGTTTTTAGTGCGTTTCTTGGTGTGTGGCCTGCCTCACTCGGTGCGATTTTAATTCCTTTTGTCTGGTCTCTGTCTGTTTCTTTCTTGTCCTGTGTCGTCTCTTGTTATCTCCATTGTTTGTTTTTATTTCTATTGGTGGTTTCATGTTCATGGAAAAAGGGACCGATGGCCCTAATTGTCTGGTTCCTTCAATCCCACAAACCAACCATCTGCCACGCATGTGATCTTAAGCAGCAGAGATACATTGTGTCTTTCTTAATTATTAATCTGCGACTACTATGGATTGTTGACATCCCACCTTTACAAAAAAAAAAAAAGTTTGAGGCATACAAAAGTTGGTTCGCATTATGTAAGTCATGGCCTTTGACACTGAACTGAACGTTAAATCTTCTAGAGTGTTACGTTGTGTCATATTCCTCTAGTGTTTCTTCTTGCACAATCAACCCCTGTGATGGGATTATCAGTTAACCAGGAACACTAGAAGATCCCAGCAAAGGAATCGAAACATCGATTGTGTAAGAAGAAATTGAAAAGGAACACAATTTAGCCTAACAGCGTATAAGGTCTTAACTTTCAGTAGTGTATATTGTTGTAGGACAGTTATAAAATAACCTAAAGTGTCAACTTAGATGTATAATATAAGAAAAGCAAGGTGTAGGTTTCCAAGTAAATGAAGTCAGTTCTTTTAAGTACAACAATCACTGTAATTGTTAACATGTAAATGGAAGTACATTATACAGAAAGCAATCAGAAAATAAGTTACATTGGGGGGGGGGGGGGGGAGTATTGGTCTAAGGATAGTGTCTTTGACTATTAATCCCAAGTTCTTGGATCCCAGTTTCAGTCCCAACCATGGCTTAGGCACTGAATAAAAATTATCAGCTATGAGGGTTGAAGACTTTCGGTGTGCGAAGATGTCCACATTCTGCCAGTGGCCATGTCAGTAGTCAATGGAAGAGTGGATAGAAATTCAAGATTCCCTCTTGCTCTTCCAATGTAAAGGCAGAAGAATCAGTAATTATCAAAGGTAAGATGATGGAAAAAATGAATGGAAAGTGCTGTGTTAAAGACATCTAATACAATTAAACAGGGAATGTTTTCTGTAGTGGCAAAAGATTCTGAAATAGTCCCAACGTTCAGGTATTCAGGAGAAAGCATTGCCAAAGGGAAGATGACAAATAGAAAAAGTTTGAAAATTCACATAAAGGGTAACATTTTATGAGTTGGAAATTGAAATGTCAGAAGTCAAAGTGTGGTAGGGAAGCTCCTCTCATCTGACATTTGGGACAGTCTTGTAGGAAATAACTGCTATTCCCAATGCTTATTTATAGCTCAGAAAAAATCTTTAAGGCTGATTTGCAAGGTCTCAGCTAGAATTTATTGTAGAGATTTATTTATTAGGATCAGCATTATGACCTTGCCATATATATACATATTCCAGTGTCTGTTGTACATTAAGAAAAGCTTCTCTTGTTTCAATTTAAAATATGATGGGCCTAGCTATAATAAAAATGTTATAATGGCATAACAAAGACTTCAGTTTTTGTACTTTGACTGGACATCTTTATGTCCAGATTTGTTAGGTTATTTGATAAGCTACCACACTGAGTCGAGTCTAAAGCTGGAAGAATGATGTGAATGTAATGTTTAATAATAGTTTAATTATATTTATGTTTATAGTCTATTTTGTCCATATATTTATTGAATGTGCTTATGCAAACTTCACACTCACGTAAATGTTGTGGTTTGTGGTCATAAAATCAGTTCAGTTCAACAGAATCTGAAAATGGGAGTGCAAAAGCTGAAATTAAATGTGATGTGGATCAGTTAAGTGAAATGTAAAGAACATGAAGTTATCAGAGAAGATTGAATATAAGTTTGTTCTTTTGTAGTGTTCTGTATGTCCAATCCTTCAGAAATATGAAGTATACCAGTGCATACATTAACAAAAGACAAGCAAATTGTAGAAACGATGTGTACACTGCTTTAACATTGAATTTCCACTGTATCGCTTAATGCTATTTGTGCTTATGCCATATAAATTTAACTCAGTGAATTAGAAATAAATGTGCTACATTGAAAAACGTTTGTCTCCTCTTGTCCCTTTTTCCTCAGTGGGCAGATGGTACATTTGAAAGCAAAAGGTGAAGGAAAATATTATATTTAGAAAAATTTATTTTTAACATATTCCGAGTAATCAAAATTACAGGCTGTTATATTGACAAAGTATCGGCCTAAAAATGTAACATTATACCTATTCTAAGCTTATCTGCATTTTGATAATACAAAGAGAAATAAAATTAAGAAATAGAAATGATTTACAGTAATTTATGGTCCTTTTGCTAATACAAAGAAAAATTAAATACGGAATTAGAAATGGTATACATTAATTTAACACCATTTTCTTTTTGATGTTTTTTGCTTACTAACCCTGATATGTGGCATCTCTATTTTTAATCATCATCATCATCCTAATAGCACAGCTGTGAAATTTCTGTGTTCATTGACACAAATATTTGGCAGTCTCTTCTGAATATGATGCAATTGCTGAGGTTGTGGTTATGTTGGGACCTGATAACACAGTTTCCTCCCTCCCCCCTGAATATAAACTGGATTTCATATCTTATACCGACGTGAGAATATTACAGTGTCTCTTGCCTCCAAACATATCGTCTGACTGTTACTCTCTCATTGGCTGCATAAAACCAACTGCTGATACATCCCCTTTTATGCCGGTCATACATCATGGTGAGTGTCAACAACATTGTTTGCACGTATCACATGAGAGCACCACTGGCCCCCTGTCTAGACTCATACCATCTCTTCCAGCAATGAATGCTGCTGTTAAGTATTTGTTCAATTTTATATAGTCAGCTCAATTCCAACTGCAAAGGAATTCAGACAGACTGCAGTTTAAATGTGGTAGATGTTTATAAAAAAAAGCCAAAGTATGTGGTGCAGATTCTTTGGTTGGTAACACAATGTAATTTGCTGCCCACTTACTACTCACCTACCCACACTCGTTCTAAATTTTCAGCCAAGCTGGCGACACTGTTCCTGTCCAGTCCTTGCTTAGTGCTATGCTTGAGCAACTGTGAAACATGAATTGCAGTATCTTGTAGGATGTAAGTCATATGTAACAGCAGTAACTATACATAAACAAAGGATCGGAATCACAATTCAGTCCAACTTTCATTCATCCTGTGATCTACTGAAGTCTGTTGGTACTGTCTCCATGACAAATCTTGCCTGTCTAATTTACTTTCTTTGTTAAACATATCATTCTGGACTAATTTTCCTTTTTGTTTAATTTGTGTGTCACCACCATGTTCTAAACTGATTAAAAGCTGGTTGCATCTTACCTGGTATTCCAATACATGAACAGTGACCAAATTTCCCATTTGCAACCCACTTAGTAAATCAGTATGGTCTCTCATAACCTAATGAAACAGGAGTCTGGGTTCAGAATTAAATAATGTTTTCTGAAGAACAATATTTTTGCTTTTGAATGTTAATTTCAAAAAACAACTTTAATGTTTGTATATGGTATCCATACCTGTATAAGAACTTTTATTGCAAACCTGTTCAAATATACCAAGAGTTTGTAAGGTGATAGAATCTAATGCTATTTCCTTCTGTTACACAAAACTGTCAAATTTTTAGCAGAGCAATGGGTTGTTGTAGGAACTAGTTCATAGTTTCTCACATACCTTGCACTATCACTGCACTATTCAAATGTCACATAATGGTGCGAGTACTATCAGTACTGTAATGAGCATTTCAGTGTTCTGGGAAATCTTGAGCGTGATCGAATGAGAGTATCATTTGCCCATCCCTGCCCTTCTGAATGCTTCAAAATAAACCTGCTCTTGTCCTCAATAGCCAAAGCTTCATCTTTAAGTGTAAGATGACTCCTGTATACTCCGTTAAACAATGTTAAAAATTTTTACCTCAGCAGCAGTAGTTTAGTTTGTGAATATAAGATGGCCGTGTATTTTTCAAATGAGAATTTGAGAAAAAACTTTGTCTTATGATTGGGTAATTACGGCAGTCACATCTCACATTAATATAGATGCAAAATATACTATGTATTTGGGGGGGGGACACAGATTCAGAAGCAACAGCTAAATATTTGTGGCAACCAAAATTATAAATATTATTGGTGACCAGTTGCAGCAATTTCTTCTGTGCTATTAATATTATGATTAAAAACAGTGATACCACAGTCAGTGGGCTGAAATAGCAAGCAAACAAAGTGGAGATAAAAATTAATGTAAATCATTTCCTTTTGTTTATTTAATTTCTTCTTATATTATCAGAATGTAGTCAATCCATAAGTTAAGAACAAGTATAGTGTCAACTTTTTTAAGTGAATACTTTGTCAATAAAATGGTTTGTAATTTTTACTAACCACAATATGTCAAAAAAGGGTAACTGGTATTTCGTAATTTGTATATACTATCCGTTCACCAGTGAAATTAGAAAACCTTCTACAGTCTTACACAGTAAAAGAATGAACTCCTTTTCCCATATTTGGAAGAAATTCTTCAGTTTTCTACCTATTATGATTTCTTTTTAAATTTTCTGTAAATAGGACCGGTGAATATGAAATCATAGGGATATCTGAGCTCACATAATATTAATCTGCTCTTGGGGGTGTCCTTCAGGGCCAATGGATGACTGTTTTTTAAGATTATTTCGGATGTAGATTCCCTGTAGTTTTCGTAAAACACTTGAGGCAAATGCCGATATAGTACCTTTGAGAAAATCACTACCAGTTTCTATCCCTGTCTTTGCTGAGGCAAAATGTGGTTGTGTATGGAGGATCAGACCATGGTTTTTCTTCTTTATTCTTATAAGCATGTGCCAAGGATTATTAATGTGCATGAAGGATGAGCTTTGTTTCAGTTCCTTGCTAAGTTCTTAATCACACTGCTCTAGCTTTATTTCAGTTGTGGGTACAACATTGCTATTTGTGCAACTCACATCCCTGATCAAAATCAAATTGTGCCTTCTATTTCAGCTTTCCAATGTACTTCATAGAATTCTAGGGTTGGGGAATGGGTAGCGACAGTAAAATTCCATTTCAGATATAATATTATTTCTCTCCTTCCTTCTTGCTTACTGTGCAGATTCAACTATCTGTTTCATAATTACAGCATTTTTTATGTTCCATATCATGACTGGTTTTACACTGTTATTCACTTTCTTTCCGTCTCTATATATTCTACAGCCAGTGTCCATAATGTGTTTGTCAGATCAATGAGCTTTGTTTTCCATTCAAGATGTTTTTCAGTGGGAAACTCAAGGGCTCTCATTTTTCTTGTTTCTTCCCTTGTAAGCAGAAGACTTTGTTGATACAGGTTTATTATTATTTTATCTCAATATTGACCAACTAGGATCATGTAACATTTTCAGTTCCTCTCTTTGCAGTTGATTCCTGTTTTTATGTTAATCCTTCAACTTCTCTTCATAGTGTTTTAGTTTTGTTTTACATATATGCACATTTTGGTGTAGGTATTTTTTGTCAAACCATATGCTCTTTTCATCTTAGTCTTTTTTCGTGATCCATTCTGCTATAAATTTCTCAAAGAAATTTAAATTTACTAACTCACTCTCTTACTTATTTGTGTTGTAAAGTATTTTGGTGTATTTTTAAATTATTTGTTAATCATAGGGTTTTTTATTTTATTTTATTTTATTTTTTTTTTTTTTTTTTTTTTCAAGAGAAATCTTGAGGCCAGTTTTTTTTCCTTCTTCTTCTTCTTCTTCTTCTTCTTCTTCTGGAGATTTGAGTGCAGTAATTGCTTTTGTCAGATTTTTCTGAAAGTGTTGCAGAATCGTTTGCAAAACCTGAGCAGTGTACCTTAATTCAATTTGTTTTCCTTGGTTCAGTTTTGAAGCTTTTAGCTCAAAATTCCATTATCTTAGAGTTTTTAAAATGCTGTTAAATTGTAGAGGTGACAAGCTGTACCCTTGTCTAACATCAGTTTTCATTTCAAATGGTCAAGCTACTTCTCCTGTAACTTTAAATTTATATATGGTATTGCTAGAGTTTCACAAATTAGTAAATATAAATTTGATTAATACAAACTACTCTGATTTTATCGATTGTTCTCTGTCTACTTAATCAACCATTTTCTTGAAATCGATAAATCATACTATATGATTAACATGTGATGAATTATTTGTTTTTTAGTTAAATTTCTTTTCTGCACAGGATCTTCCCTTTCAAAAATCTCTGATATTCTCCCAGTTGTTTGTCTAAAGTTCCTTGGACTTTGATCAAGACTGTTCTGATATTTTGTTTGCTGCAGGCAGAATTTACACTCCTCTATAACTGTCGACCTCTTGTTTGTCTCCCTTTTTATATAGTGGGTGGGTGAATCCTAGTTTCCACAATTCTGGAATCTTTTATTTTTACCAAATATGCTGTTGTGGGTCACCAATTCCTAGGCTGGAAGCCTCTTTTGTTGTACCAGAATGAAGTTCCGAGGAACCTGTGCAGGGCTGCTAGACACAATAAAACAGAATTAAATATTACTCGATTTATTTCTCCATATACAAGTCATTCCCTTATCTTCTGCAATGGCTGTTGGTTTTCAAAGCTGATGAAGAATCTCCTGAACCCAACATCTGGCTCAGGCTAACGTAGTTCCCTCTGTCCAGGCCGGTTGCTTCTAGTAAGTGGGTTGCCGTTTCTGGTGTGGGAGGCACACCCTGTTGGAAGCTGTTTGTGGAGATGGCAGTTGCCACAGCGCACGTGTGTTGTCTCGCATGCTGTTCTGCAAATATTCAGTTCCTCTCAAGTCGCTGTCAGTGTTACCCTATCAGATGGTTCTCTGTGTCGGGTGCCTGATCCTCACCCCTGGTTTGGTAAGCTGTTTGCCCCAAGATACACTGGAATATAGAGTGGTTTGTGCCCTAGGTTTGATTGGTACTGGAGGCTACTGGACTACCCAACAGTGGCAGCAGTTACTGTAGGCTGTCTTCTATCATCTTTGTCTACAGATTATGCCCATAAGGTGGCAAGAGTATGACCGGTACTGGAACAATCTCGTACACAAGATGTCAGAACTCAGTAATCACATAATTGAGTGCGAATGACATGAGTGCCATCGATCCTACTGATCGACTGACTGTAGCTTATGGAGGTGGAGTATTTATGCATCGAGGGTAGGCCTTGCCTTTTGATGTCTTTCGTCATGACCGTATCAGTTCCACTCTTTACGAGTTGTCAGTGGTCTTCCATTCTGCAACTTTTGCTTTACCATTTGTTTCAGTGTCTTAACTGCCCTAGCAAACCTCTGATACATGATGCTGTTTCCTCCTTATCATTTTTTACTTAATGTTATGAAAGTAACAAAGGCATTTTCATGTACATTGGTTTAACAATTTTCCTCTTGCACTCGTACACAGCAGAATCAATGCCGCTCTCCAGTGGTTGACTATGTCAAATTGTTTACGCCTAGCGGCTGCCTCGTGTTAATACTTTCTTGCACTTGAGCAATGGTGTTCCGTTCAGATTTAGAAAACTTCACTGTCCTGTTTCTTTACTTTCTTGATGTGTGACAGTTCTCAAAATGTAAGGACAAGATAGAATGCTAATTGCTGTAAAGAGGACACATTAAGTTGCAGACGGGCAGAAAGAAAGACACTTGCACATTACTTTTGGTCCACAGCCTTCATCCGATTAAGAAAGAGAAACACACACACACATTCATTCAAACAAGGGAGCATACCTCACGCATACATGGTCTACATCTCTTTCAGCTTGAATCAAAATTCTTGTCTTTTTAGATGTGCTTATCTGCAACTTAATGTGTCATTTTTACTGTAAGTAGCAATATATTCTTTTCTTACAATCTTGAGTTTCCATAGTTCTCATAAAGCAAGTATAGATCACTTATATTCTTTGGTTGTGACCATTTCGATAATCTTTCTATAAACTACTATGTTGTTTTTGAGTATCTTGCTGGCTTTGTAAAGTTATAGCTCTGTTAGTGGGAATTCTTCCTCAAGATCTTCTGGTATTGTTGAAAAAACTAATTTAACTGTTGGAACTGGACAGTTTAAGAGGCTGTCAAAAAAGCTTTGCAAATATTTCACAAGTTTCTGTGTTATTAAATCATTGAAATAAATACTTGGTGCTTTGTACCCCTTAAGTGCAGTACATGTTTAAAAGGTTTGGCTAAAATTTCAGCTATTATTTTTGTGAAATTTTGTTTTATTTAGATAAGCAGAGATTTTTCAAAGGTTTTGATTTTTCAGATTATTATTTATGTTTGTTTTGTTAGTTGTCTGATTTGTTACAGATGTTGTTGTTTTTTTTTTTTTAACAACCCCATTTTTCCCCTCTTTGTTGTAATGCTTCTTCACGCTCTTCGATCCTTGTGTTTTTCTGGTGCTATAGTAATTAATACTTGGAGTTTGTGCCAATCACTTTGTCTCCATTTCGTCTCTAAAGTTTAATTTTTTTATGTTGTAATTTGGTCCTACAGAGTTGTATCTGAGTATTTTTAGGGTTTTCTTTCTTGTTTTAGACAGGGGAAAACTATTTTATATTTTGGGAGATAATGATTTGAATCTGATTCTCCATTTCTGATCACTGAACATTCATAATTTTCTGGGTATGCTATTGAATACTGCTTTGTGTGTCTAATTGGAATTTCCCTAGGTTTGAACTTGAAGATATCTAAATTTTGGCTTTTTGTTGTAGTTTCCTAAAATATGTGGACATCAGTGTTAATAGGAACAGGTAGCATATATAGCTCAGTCTTTCATCCTTTGTTTTCTGAAGTATGCTGGATATTCACATACAGTATTCTTAAACTTCTTTTCCTTCATCTCTTGTGTAATGAAGTTGCCAAGAAGTACTTTGACATTGACCGTACAGTCTACCATTTCTTAATCCCTGATAGGAACAATTTTTCAGTGTTCAAAAATGTCACCCTCATCAGCTGCACGGACATACGGAACTCCTGGGGGTCCACAGTTGACTTATTTCCCTCCCACTCGCCCACAAACTGTTTCCAGTGAAATCCCCAACTTAGGTGCCATTTGGGGTGGCTGCAGAGGCTATTGCATTGGCATCTGTGGCCTGTGACACCTGCCAGGGTGCCCCAATTATTAAGATGACATTCATGAAGAGATTTCATAGCAACTTTTGTGAAGATGCTGCATCACATTGATTTAGCAGTAGCCAGGAGGATCAAGAAGCTGGCTAGCCTTTCCTTGGTGCATGAAAGGATTCACTCTACCATCTGGAGCCATGAGGACAACTACTAGGAACTATTTAAACTTCTTTTATAACTGGCCAATCATTTTACTTCCTGTCCCTGGGACTGGATCAATGGTGTTACTGGGTGACAGCCGTTACTGCACAGGAAGACTACGGGACATCAAACATAAAAAAAACTTTTATGTCTCACTGGCTCAGATGAACAGGTCGGCATGCATTTGTGGCCTGAAGCAACTGAATAAGTATGTTGTGAAACATTTTATGCTTTGACACGAACTAATTCTATCAAGTCAAACATTACCAACAGAGAGAGGGCAGCCATTTTCGACCTGAGAGACAGTCTGTAGATTGTTCCTTTACCTGCAGACAAAGACAACACTTTTCTTTCTCTCCCACAAAAACTATACTATGAATATGCAGAGCCTGCCAGATAATGAGGAAGACTGATGATGACCTATCAGGAAGGTGAACAAGACCAGGTCACTTCTCAAGGACTTCTCAAGGAGGATTTACCAAAGATGTCAACAAGGAATTGTTAACACAAAAATATCTACTGCCAGTACTTAACAGACTTCCTAAGGTCCACAAAGATGGGGTCCTGTTACACCCCATTGTCAGCTAAATCAGGTGCCTGCACATATGCTGGCAAAATACCTGAAAGACTTTCTAAGCTCTTACATGGGCAAATGTCCGCATCATGTCTGTAATTCTTTAGATTTTGTAAAATGCCTCAACAACTTGAGGTTGAAGGGCTCAGATATCCTGGTGAACTTTTGACATCATTTTTGCTTTGCTCTAGGCTGCCTGTGCAAGAGTCACTTAAACTAATTGGTCAGAAATTTGTCGGGAAGATCACCGTCCTTTTCAGGCAATTCCTGACTCCACAATTTTTTTATTTAATGGAGAATATTATGAATCAACAGAGGGAGTTGCATTGAAAGCCAGTGGTTCCCAGTGGTTGTGACTTTGCATCACTTTGAGGAGGAAGCACTGAAGTCATCCAAATGGAATCTGATTTGCTTTGTCTGTTGTATTTGTGATAGGTTCATCATCTGGCCCCATGGAAGGCAGCAGACTCCATGACTTACCCTAAAATCCATTCATCCCAACATCAAATTCACTATGGAGACTAAGATAGAAAGATCATTACCATTCCTTGATGTCATAGCCAAGAGAAGAGCTGATGCCACAGTTTGTGACCTGTGCTTGCTTGCAGACAGCTGCCATTACCCTGTGCAGAGGAGTGGGGCACAAAAAATACTGGTGCACAGGGTGTATGCCATCTCAGGTGGAAAGGCTTCCCCAGGAACTGGAACACATCAGAAATGTGTTCTGAAAAAAATGGTTACTGTATCGCAGATTAGGCATGCTATGCACTCCTCAATTGTAGTACAACCTGTTGAAATGGATGTAGACATGGGGAAAGAAGTAGCCACTGCCTTTTTACCATACACCAGCACACTCAGGAAAAGTTGGGTACATACTGAAAAAGCACCAAATTAAAACTGTCTTTTGCCCACTCAATAAGACACAAGCATTATTGAAGAGCATCATAAATGACCTTGGCATGGAAGGCTGGGAAATATCAGATTCTCTGCCAATGTGGCTAGACATATCTTGGACACACAGTGCACACTATCAAAGACAGATGCTGAGAATATCAGCGGCATGCTCGGCTAATGTACCTCAACAAGTCAGTAGTCACAGAGCACTGTTTGACCAAGACTCATGCAATGGAATACAAATGTACCATGATTTTAGCACAAACTTTGAAATACTGGGACAGTATCATTAGCGAGGCCATCAAAATATTCACCGGGGACAGTCTCATCGAGTGGAACTGTAGTGTTCTGGCAGCCAGGGTTGACAGATAGCTACACCCACGCTACAGCAAGCTGGGCATTCTGCCGGGCATCGCCAGCAAGAGACATAAATGCAATTGTGCTCCACAGCTGTGCCGACATGCACCCTCTGGCATGGATTGCTAGGAGTTCGGGGGAGGGATATATGTTGGCCATGCATTTATTTACATAAAATGTTGCTCCAAACATTAGTTTGCCTCCATTCTTACTGCTGGTTTCCATTTATATATTCTGTAATGTGTATCAATCATATTCTCATCTAAGAATCTAGTTTCTTGAATTTCTAAAATTTGTATATGCCTCTTCTGTAGAAGTAATCAAATTCCTCCTATTTTTCTATTTTCAGAAGGGAATTTACATTTAGTGTTTCAAAGTGGTAAATCTTCTTGAACTTTACTTAGAAGGCATTTTAGTGTATTCCATTTCCTGTTTTCAGTGCAAATGTTGGGATTCCTGAGAATCCCAGATTCCCGTGCATTAAGAGATGTGTTGGTAATTTCTTCATCAGAATTATGACCTGAGATAGTATATCCATTATATGAATTTTCTATTTTGTAATTTGAAGTTGTAAATAGTAGAGCAGGAAATCCAGGGTCATCTCTGAATTCCCAAACTAAACCAAATTTAGCACTGGAAAACGGGCTGCCTCTTTCGCCAGTTCAACCATTCCAAAGTCCATTTTTTTCTGCCTGTACTGCTATTGAGGTCTTCGCCATAACCCTGTCAGGTGACACTTATACAGTACTGGCAGGTAGACCAGCAGAACGTAAGTTTTCTTTAAGATATGTTACTCTGTCATTCTTTCTTTATCCTAGGATGATGCAAACAACCTTGGAGCTCTTAGGCCCCAGGTTGATAGAAGTTGTTATTATTATTATTATTATTATTATTATTATTATTATTATTATTATTATTAAAGTGTGTATTACTCAGTCTTTCTCATACAGAACCAACATAGTATAGGCTGTTCTAAATTTGCTCTGCAAAGATTTTGTTTTGCTAGATTACCTCTTTTTCTGTTCTTCACCATGTATAATGTTGTGTAAGAAAGTGTAGATGTGTACTATTATAATATTCATATGCACATTCCTTTGTCATTCAACAGATGTTACACATTCATGAACATATGGTGAGTCCAATGGTGCGCTGTGTGGTTGTATTATTCAAAGAATTCAAGTGTACTCGCATTGTCCATGAAATTCTCCAAGAAATCTCAAGGATAGACACTGAAGTGGATGCAGATTCAGAGGAGCCTGCAGCTGGAGTGGGTGTAGCAAAAACATATGGCCAATTTATTGCAGAACTAGCAGAATCTGTTCCTGAACTAGTATTGCCTCACATAGATTTACTTAAATCTCTTCTTGATGTAAAGGTAAGAACATGTGTTTGAGATACTGCTTTTGAAGTAAATAAATTATTGTAGTGAAAATGGGTTTTCATTTTAAGGATGTGATATATTGAGTTTGGGCAACAAATTAAACGGAATTGTTGTTGTGTATCGTGAAGATGAGAAAAAATTCAAAATATGTAACATAGTGAAAATAATATAATTATTGCAAAGAGTTTGTTACAGAGCCATGTTGTATATACATGGTCTGTGCATTTTCTCAAATTATTTGTGCCATAATTCAGCAACAAGTAAGAGAGAGAGAGAATATACTGTCAGTTAAAGGGAAAAAGTATGTTTTCACCCAGGAGAAAGTTTATTTTTAACTGGGAAATCCGGGAATTTTTTTTCCTTGTCCGCGTATACACTCTGAGTGAAGTACATTTGATTTACTTACACAGATACCCACACCTGCAAATGTGTTTTTGTAGAGTCTGGTATCAAACAATTCAGTGCAATTAAGGTGATAGCAGAGCAGTATGTTATGTACCATTGATCTTTCATGTGTGAAGGTCAGCAGATACTGGAATTATATAGTGTAAACAATAATTGTTTCTTACATTCCCTTATAAAATGTGTTCTAAAGCAGTCTTCTTAAAAGTATTTTACTGTTTCCGTTGTTCTTGATATATTTCTCTTTTTTCTCACTACATTTGCTTCCTTGATGTGGCTTTAAAAAAAAGTGTAACACAAGTAACATTAGCCGTTGCTTCATAAACTAATTTCATCTTTTCTAGGCATATGTGATGCGCAACTCAGTCCTGTCTGCATACAGTATAATTGTGCAAAAGTGCCTTAGTGGTGAAGATCTGTCTGAGGAAGAGAGAAATAAGAGAGATGACTTACTATGTGATATGGAAGATCACATACATGATGTAAATGCCTTTGTGCGGTCAAGGGTGAGTAAAGTTTACTTGTATGCTGTTATTATGATTTGCATGTTGTGTAGTATTGTGGAGAATAGGAAAGAAATTCCCCTTTTTATTCTATACAACATTCATTGTCATGATCTGTCTTTCCCTAATAACACTTCTCTAGTGAGTGCTGCCTCCTGGCAGGCCTTCTCAGATCAGTCTTTCCAACAGATTGTTATTGAGACACACATCAGGATGTCTGTAATCCTGAAGGAAAAGTAACTGATTACTGCCACAACATTCAGGGTATATTGTGAACTGTCATGACAACTGCAGAATAGAGGAAACTGTTACTTGGACAATTACTCCTCCAAACGCTCCTTCAACAAGCTATAAGTTACAAGGTGCTAACTGTATTATTTAAAATCCAAAATTGAAGCAACTGTTTACTTAAATGCAGATATTTATTTTGAATGCAAAAAAAAAAAAACCTAACTGGAAGATAAGGGCAGAAATATTAAAATTTAAGATGAAGATCCACAGTGGTATTGTTGACAAATGGTGTTAACTCACTATGCCACATTTCTTATGATTGCTTTTTAGCATTCTTACTAGCTTTCTGAAATGTGCAAAACCTGTGTCAGAAACTATGGCAGATCTGAAATATATTGAGTTAGCCTGTTTCTATTGTCTTTTAATCATCCCCTGTCCATCCTATCTCCCTCATTTACCACGTCTTTATACTGCTTCCCCCAACATTTGCTTTCGTCGATTGATTGTAAGCATAGCAGGGTTGAATTTGAATTTTTAATACTTTAAGCCTAGAATTTTAAATTTGCTTTCTATTCATTTGAGATTCTCATTATATGGTGTTATAAAAATGTATGATTATATTAAATGCCACTGCTAATATAACATAATTCATTTGAATGTTGCAGGTGCTGCAGCTATGGCAAAACTTGGTGAAGGAGCATGCTGTGCCTATTTCTTTCCATGCTAGTGTGCTAGAGAGAGCAGTGGGTCGTTTGCATGACAAGAGTGCATTTGTCAAGAAAAGTGCTGTCCAGCTTGTTGCATCATTCCTTGAACAAAATCCATTTGCCTCTAGGGTAATTTTGTTGTGTTATTTGGTGCAATAGATGACCATTTTGTATATATTTATGAAAGTGCGTATATTCAGCAATCTCTCTTCTGAATTTCATGGTGGACACATAAGTACAGTCATTGGTTGCTTTAAGACACCGTTCTCTATTACCTCTTGACACTGGAATTCAATACTGTGACATTAGTGATAATTAGGACCTTTGATTCTGAAAAAGGACAGTTGTAGGATAATAATGATTCACTTCATCAACTGTTTTTGCTTTTAAATGGTTCAAAGTTGCAGAAACAAAAATTACAATTATTGCTGGGTTGCCATAGGTTCTGGGAATTTCAAATCCATCAGGGAAGTTTTTTTTTTTTTTGGGGGGGGGGGGCTGAGAAATCTCGTTTTTGTCTCAGTAGATGAAATGGTTTGTTTACTGCGCTGACATGCAAGGTTGTTAGGTGGGTGCAGCTGCGTGCGTGTGCCGCTTCCCTACTCCCTCATTCCTACTGCTTCTCCCATTCCTACCACTCTCTTCATGTTGCACTCAGTGCTGCCGCCATTTCTTGCCGTTAGCCTAGCAGTTGCTGATGAGAGGCAGGAGATTTGAGGAGTGGCTTGTTTGGATCTGATTGTTAGAGACTTGAGATGGCAGTCATGTGTGTCTGACTTGTGTCCAAGTGATTGTGTGAATGTGTGTGCACTCTCAATTTTTGATAAAAACTATGACTGAAAAATTAGTTATGAGAGTGTGATTGTCTTTTCTACATGTCTGTCTGTGGCTCAGCAATCATCTTTATGGGGAGTTGCTACCTATCTTCATTATTATTGATTGTCAGAGAATTTGAACAAGTAATCTGTTGCATGGATTGATCAACGTGGTCTCATTTCATCAACGTGCTGTCTGTGGCTCGTAAATAGCTGACCACAGAAATGGGTTTTTGCGATGGCCCAAAATCAGAGGCCGTTTCTGTGGGTATCTGTAATGGATAGGCTCTGCTGATCTGAAGCCATTCGGTTCCCGCTAATGTGCAAGCGCTACCCGTCAAATCTAATCTCACTTATCTGCCCGCCGACCGGGTCTGTTCATGTGTGGCACAATGCAGTAGATTTTCAGGGTTTGTCTGTGGACAGCATTGCAGTGCTCCTCAGCAGGCCAGAGTTCATGGGCAATGGATTTCAGGAATTGAGCCTGTCTCACCACAAGTACATTGTACAGTTGGCTTTTTATAGACATTTTATTTGTTCTAGTACATTTTGGCACTTCAAAAGTAGTTTATATGTTAGAAAGTATGAATGGTAAGAAGAAGAAATTTGTCCCAGTCGCTGGCAGACAATTTGTAAGCTATTTATTCATATATTTCTTGAAAGAAAAATCACACATTACCTGTAAAATAGTACATAACACAGTGGGTAATAAACAACAATAACGAACATAGTAGAACCAACATTTTTTTGGCAGTCACCTACAGTGTTTTTTCCTTCACAATTCTTGCCTAGCTTATACACTTTTTTCAAGAGGTATACTTTTTTCCGAGGTTGTTTCTGAAATCAGTGAAGATATTTTAAATCTGTCTTGCAACTCCAAGGAAATGCGTATTTTTGTCATCAAATGTTTCATTTCATTGAAATAAAATAACATCAGTGGTCTTTATTTATGGTATCCAAGACATCACTTTTACAAAATCTTTAAGGTTAGAATATAGATAAAACATAAAGTGTAAAGCAACACAATACATGGTAGTGAGAAAAGTGAATATTAAATAAAGCCAAATACAAAAACACAGGAAACAATGTTAATTTCAAAGAACTGGTATGATTCTGTCTTGGATTACAATCTTTGTATCCCATGCCAAGCCCAGTACATGGCAGCTTGTCATCTGCTGTTGATAGGTCCTGTATCATGTAAATTTTGTCCAATTTCCTGCAGGCTAGAAGGTGTTGCGGGTCTTGGAATTCTCCATATTCATAGAGCTCATCTGTAGCAATACAACCCCATTTCTTCAGATTTACTATGCTTCGTGATACTCCTGATCCTAATCTATTTAATGTTTTCCAGATCATATATGGAAGTTCATATCCAGATATAGGTTCTTCCCTAGAGCTATTCCCAGGTCTTCCTGGTTCCGAGTTTCGCCACAGGCGGTAAAGACGTTGGATCAGTTGCTTGTAGAAAAATCTTCCTTGATTAGTGTCCAAACATTGGATTCCTGGGATCTGTTTCTTGTTTTTGTTTCTCGGTTTCTGCAGCAGTTCCTCCTCCTGATTTCTGGAGGGGCTACGCCCGTAAGTTAGTCCAGCAGGTTTGTGAGAGTTGGGCAGAGGCAGCCTGTTATGTAGCGTCCTGTCTCATTCAGAGCTATATTTACTTGTTTTGCATGGGTGGATTTTTGCCATACAGGTGCCGAGTACTCCGCAGGGGAGAAACATAATGCTTGAGGTGACATGCAGAGAACAGTAGGTTTTGCTCCCTATCTACTATTTGTAAGCTTGTGGATGCTGTTGTTCCTGGCACTCACTTTCATCTTTGTGTCCAAACAGTCATCCTTGAATGTGAGAGCGCGGTCGAGTTTGACTCCAAGATATTTTGGTGTCACAGTGAGGGATGTGCTGTCTCCTCCAGGATATGTTGAGTTTACTCCTGGCCCCTTTACTGCTCAGGTGAAAAGTGCAGACCTGGGTTTTTGCTGGGTTCGGCTGGAGGTGGTTATCATCATAGTAGTCAGCTATATTCTCCAACACTGTTGTCAATTTTCTTACCACCTCTTCAAATGTTTTACGTTGAGCAGCAATGACTGTATGTATCATCTGCGTAGATGGAGCAAACTTCTACTAATTGGCTGGTCATTGGTGCAGATGGTGTAAATCAATGGAGCAAGGACACTACCTTGGGGCATTCCATGTTTCTGGGTTCGCCATTGGACACTCTTTGTGTGCAGTGTAACAAAGTAGTGTCTGTTCTGCAGCAGGCACCGGATGAATTGCGCCAGTTGGTAATTTTTCGTGGTGTTATATATTTTTGATGTGAACTTATGATTAATGGTGTCATAAGTGGCTGTAAGGTTGATAAAAGCTGCACCTGTGATTTGTTTCCATTCGTAGTCATCTTCTTTGTTCTGTGTGAGGTTCAAAATTTGTCCACAGCATGACCTCCCAGGTCGGAACCCCGCTTGCTCTTTAGTAAAATTCTGGTCTGCATGTGTGGAGATGTAGTTGAAGATCATTCTTTATAGAGCTGGCAGAGGAGGAAGATAGGTCAAGAATTTTTGGAGTCTGCAGGGCTCTTTAAAGCTTGTGGTGTAGCTACTATCTTTGCCTTCTGTCAAATCTTGGGAATCTTCATTTCAAGGAAGCATTTGTTCATCATACTTAATTATCACTGTCTGGTAGAGTGTCCAAACATTTTTATTTGCTCTGGGTGTAGTTCAACTAGGCCAGCAGCTTCACTACTCTTTATTAGAAAGATGGAGTCATCTAATTCTTCCAGGGCAAAGTAAGTACCTAGATGGTCTTCTCGAGTGAATCTCTCTCAACCTTCTTTCTTGCATGTTTGCTGTTGGTTTTGCCATTTAGTAGGAGCTGATGTGCTATTAGATCTGGTGTGACCTTATATTAATTTTGGGTGTTAGTTGAGGGTCATTAACAGTGTTTTTAAGAAATTGTCTGGCCTTTTAGCTATTCTGTTTCATGTCTAGGCTTGTGAGTAAGTTAGATGTTAGTACTTACGATTTTTGCACACTTTAGGAAACGCCATCTGCTTGCAACTTTTTTTAGATATTTCCTCATTTGCACAATTGTTTCTTGTACTGTAGCTGCAAAGACAGATTGGCAGCTTATGTCTCAACTTACCCTTGAGGTCTCAAAATGTGTCAGGAAAAAATGCTAAAAATTGTCTGGAAATCAGGGAATTTCACTTGGGGAAAGTTCTGGCATTCCTGTATTGATACCTACATGTATAGTACTGGTACTAAGCTTTTGTAATCATCGGCACTCACTGGAACAAATTCCCCTAAAAATTAAACTGTACAAAAGGTTAAATAAAATTCCTATGTAGATGTTGAGCATTCTTTAGCCCACTAATATTCACAACAATGGATATTCTCGTAAGACAAATTTTGTTTGAAATCTTTAAAACATGAGTAAGCAGCATACTTACAGCACAGATGCCAGCATAAAGCACTAAGAATGTGTCCTGGAAAGTTCTTGGGCTTGCCTGTAGCTCCCAGCACTAGGTGCAGGATTTTCTTCCAACCCGAAGAGTGCCCAAAAAGTGCAGCTGAATCAGAAATCATTGAAGAAATTCACAATGCAAAGATGGCTGAAATGGAAGTTGCCAGGATCATAGGGATTACAAACGACTGAGTAGGCTAAATTTTTCATGAAGAATTTTAAATGAGAAAGCTTTGTGCAAGGTGGCTGTCGCACCTACTTATAGCGTATCACTTACCAAAAGAACACACACACACACACACACACACACACACACACACACACAACAGTTTTTAACAGTAATCGATGTGTTTAAATAAAACCTATTTTCTGCATTGGTAAATGACAGTAACAACACTACAGATAAGACGATTCTTCAGCTCCAGGAAGGCAGACAGTTTTATAAGCTGGAAAGGTCATTTGCATTAGTGCTTTGGAATTCCAGTGGTGTTCTGCTAATTCGGTATCTTCAGATAGATAAAATAATAACTGGGGCTTTTAATGTATCTGGATGAAAAAAATGCAACAAAATTTCATCAAGACAATGGACTACTTCACAGAAGTGTATTGGCATTGGAAAAGTTGAGCGATCTATTTCACATATTTTGCTCTATCGGACTTCTTCCTCTTCCCAAAATTCAGTCTTCCTTGCTGGTCAATGTTTTACGAGCAACCAAGAAGTGACTGTAGCTGTAAACTAGTATTTTGCAGAACTTCCACAGGAACAATCTTGCAGAGAACCTTGTCAAACATTAAAATACTAAGTTGGTCGTGTATGGAGGAAGCATAAATTGGTATCCGTGTCACAGAGAAGCAACTGAAAGAGTTGAAAACAAATAAGTTGCCAGGTCCACAAGGAATCCCAGTTCTCCTTTACAGAGAGTACTCTGTGGCATTGACCTCTTACTTAGTCTGCATTTATCGTGAATCTTGCCCAGGGCAAAGTCCCAAGCAAATGGAAAAAAGTGCATGTGACTCTTGTAAGAAGAGTGAAAGGATGTACTCACATAATTACAGACCAGTATCCTTAACATCTGTTTGCTGCAAAATTCTTGAACGCATTCCAAGTTTGAATATAACACATTTCCTTGAAACAGAAAAATTTCTGTCCACAAATCAGCTTGGATTCAGAAAGCATCATTTGTGCAAAACATGGCTTGCACTTTTCTCAAATGATATCATACAAGCCATGGGTGCAATACAACAGGCAGCTTTGTTATTCCTAAAGTGTTCATCAGAGACAATGTTATCAGGAGTGCCGCAGGGAAGTGTGATAGAACTGCTTTATTCTAGATAGACAGGGTGAGCAGCAATTTACAACTGTTTGCCAATACACTGCAGTGTATGGTAAGGTGTCGTTGGGTGACTGTAGGAGTATATAAGATGACCTAGACAAAATTTCTAGTTGCTGATGAATAAGCAGTTGCTCTAAACGTAGAAAAACTTAAGTTAATGCAGATGAGTACGAAAAACAATCCTGTAAAATTCAAGTACATTATTAGTAGGATACAGCTTCACAAGTCACTTCACTTAAAGATAGAGGTGCAATGTTGTGTTAGTAATATAAAATGGAATCAACATATCAGGTTGGTAGTAGGGAAAGTGAATACTCAAATTCATTTTATTTGGAGAATTTTGGGAAAGTGTTGCTCATCCATAAAGGAGATGGCATATATAATGCTAGTGTCACAAGTTCTTGAGTACTGTTAAGTGTGTTTGGGATTCCCATTATATTGGCTTAAAGGAAGGCATCAATGAAATTCAGAGGTGAGCTGCTATATTTAACATCAGTAGGTTCATTCCATATGCAAGTATTATGGAGATGCTTTGTGAGCTCTAATGGGAATTCCTGGAGGGAAAGCAGTGCTCTTTCAACAAGGCACTATTGCACAAATTTATGTTTTAGGCTGACTGCAGAATGAGTATACTGCTGCCAGCGTCCATTTCGCAGAAGAACCATGAAGATACAATGTGAAAAGTTAGAGCTCGTTTGGGGCCTTTTAAACTGTCATTTCTTGCTTGCTGTATTTGCAAGTGGAAAAGGAGAGGAAATGACCAGTAGTAGTACAAGGTACCCTCCACCACATACTGTATTGTGCTTTGTGGAGTCTGTATGTAGATGTAGAATAATGCAGAGATGGAATAATGTCACTGGAACACCCTTGGATGATGTGTTTTAATGTCGAAGCAGCCTATTGCAGGACCAAAGTCACTCCAGGTGGATATTAGAATGGATTTGACTATATTCAAAGGGAAGTAGTAGTTCATAATTGTATCAGTTCCTTGCACAGCAGCTGCAAAAAGTGGTACAATTGCTACCTCATAATTTTCTTATCAGCACAAACTCCTCCCTCCTCCTCCTCTTGTAATACTGTTACATTCCATCCTGGGTTTTTCATTGTTTGAGTTTCCTCACACTATTCCTTTACAAGCATTTCTCACATCTAACTTACTTTTATTTCTGGTATGGACATTTCCACGGAACGCCACCTCATCGTAGGCACCTTCAGCACTGGGCAGGAGGATTTGCATAGTTACTGACAGGGGCACCCATGCCAGAGAAGCATCTGAAGAGGGGCCTGATGAAGAGTGTACCACAACTAAGGGAAGGATGAACTGTTGTGCCCCTCGCACACCTCAGGGAGCTCCGCAAGCAGAAGTTGGGGAAGCCTGCGGTAACTCTGGGTTTCTGGAGCTGTGGAAAAGCCTGCGGCACTAGATGTCTCCTCCAGTAAATTCTGGACATAACTTGAGGGACCATCATTAGATGCAGTGATAGAACATTGTGTGTTTCAGAGAACAGTATCCTGGCTTTACCAATACCAGTTCCCTAAATTTGTGCAATAGTGCCTTGTGGAAAGAGCATTGCGTTCCCTCCAGCAATTCCCATTTGAGTTCATGAAGCATCTCTGTAATACTTGGCATGCTGATTGAACCTATCGACAGCTAATGTAGCAACCCACTTTTCAATTGCTTTGATGACTTTCTTTAAGCCAACCTGGTGGGAATCCCAAATACTCTAAAAGTACTCAAGTATTGGTGGCACTAGCATTCTATATGCTATCTCCTTTATGGACAGTGAGAAAGCTACAGAATACTATTAAAAAAAAAAAAAAAAAACTCAATCCTAAGGGGTGCTAGGTGCTGATGGGCTGAATGGCTTTTGAAGTAAAACAGTCTCTAGCAAGCAAATTCTGAGGCACCTAGCATACCCCCCCCCCCCCCCTCCCTCTGCATCCAATCCATTCCCTAGTCTAGCAACCACCTCAGACGGCGGCCTGTTGCAGGGTGGACCAAAGAACATCACATGGAAATTAAAAGCAGGTGCCCAGCTTTGCAGAAATACTAACACCATTCAACTGCAGAAAATCTTCAAGCTGTCAGTAGTGAGAGAGAACAAGCAGAGCAAGTCATGAAAGAAGGGAAGAGAAACTCCAGGAAGGAATTTGTGACTTACTTTAATTGGTCCACTTCTGTTACTGTAGTTTGAGGGTGAAAAGTAGGATTTCAGGCAACGGTGTTTCATCTTTCTTTATGGGACCCTGGTGGCCATGTGTAGAGGTGTGGCTCAGGTTTTAACTGAACGCCTTTTTACCACCACTGTCTCCTATGAACAAACTCTTGAGTTTCAGACATTCTGGAGAACTGTGGACATAAGAAGGATCTGCTTCTTCTCGTGTAATTGGGGGGGGGGGGGGGGGGGGTGTCTACAGTCATCTGTTCTCCATATGAAGAGTAATCAGCTCTGACCATAGCCAGATATACTGCTCAAAGATTGGACCAGATTCATTATGCCATTATGTCTGGGAGCCAAAGGCAAGCTCCTGTCTCGTTTAAGCCAGAACTGATTTGATGGGCAGTACTCCACCAGTTGGAAGGAGGCAATATTAATTCCCTTATGGAAACTAGGCAAGTGTCATACCAACTCATAATTACTGAAGTGTAGCCCTTACCAGCTATATGGAGAAATGCGCGCTCAACTGTAGAGCCATCTGGCTCCCCGAATACCAAGGTTATCTATGCTGCTCCCAGTGCAGTTTCAGCCACTACCATTCCGCCCTTGACAACTTAATTCTATTGGGGATGGCCGTACAGAAGTCTGTCTTGTGCTGAAACAATTTGTTGGGTGTAATTTTCGATCTTGGAAAGGCGTATGACAGCACTTGAAGGTATAACGTCCTTCGTCAGTTTCATGGATGGGTGCTACGTGGACGTGTGCCATTTCTTATTCAATACTTAAAGGACAGGTGCTTTGTGCATTGGTGATACTTTTGTCTAACCATTATGTTCAGAAGTATGGGGTCCCACAAGGCAATGTGCTTAGTATCACAAAATGATGGCAAACAATCAATAGCATGTCCATTGCAGTTAGAAGCCCGGTTACAAATTCTCCTCTTCTTCGTCTTTTGATGACTTTACAATCTTCTACATCCTCTGATACTTCAACAGCTAACGGTCGGGTGGCTGGAAACTTTGGCCAAGAAAACTGGTTTTAGGTTCTCACTTGAAGTTTTCTCATGTAAATTTTAACCATGCTTATTGAAGTTTTAACCAACCAGCTCTCATTAATTCAGACAAGGTTTTAAATTTTGAGGACACTTTTTGGGCCTACTGTTTGACATGAAATTAACCTCACTTCCACACATGAGAGACTTGTGAACAAAGAGCATCACATCAGAATATTTTGAACTGCCTCAGTAGAATGGCATGGGGAGTTAACAGGTCCTGCTTCTTGCAGCATTATAGGACATTTTTCAGCTCATGATTAGTTCATGATAGCATGCTTTATGGTTCAGCAAGTACTTCCTACTTCAACATGCTGTATGCTGTCCACCATGAGTGCATTCAAACCTCAATTGGAGCCTGTCGAACCAGCCCAGATTCAACACTGAGGCAAGCGGGTGGTCTTTTGCTGGGGAGCACTGTTTTGACACACACTGTGTGCAGAGCCTGTTGAACCAATACTCTGGACTCAGTAGCAGCACCACCTCCCGGCTAAGCAGATCCTGAAAATATCCGACATTGCATTAGTCATTCGCATTTAGTGCACCAGTCCACCACAATTATGAGGGGCTATTCAGCAATTGGCACCATTTGACCAAGCCCTTCAGGGTCCGAGTTACAGACTGTCTCTCGGATCTAGACATATCACACCTCTGAATACACAGTCAGGGATGCCTTTGCATCTTCAGAGTCCCAAAGTGATTTTAAACTTGACACAGTACATGAAAACTTGCACTCCAGATTGTGTTTTTATAAATGTGGTTTCTTTGATTTTTAACTATGTGTCACAAATTTTTCAGTGTATCTTCAGACGGATTCCAGCAAGGAAATGCATTGAGTTGTTTAGTTGTTTTACCTTATGGACATTTCCAAATATGCTTCCAGAATAATTTACAAATTATGATGTGAAGTTATATGGTATTGAAATGGCACTGGAGTGGATCCAGAGGCATCACAGTACAAATTTTCTCGCCTTTCCTGACTCACTCAGTGAGTTACAAGTGTATCAGAAACTGAAAGTAGTAGTTGTGTATTTGTATGAGTAAATTAGCTTTAGACATTGTGTAGAATATTACCTTTCTTTTGACTCCCTGGTTTTTTATACAGTGCAGCGTATGACAAAGAAAACTGATTGTTACTTAAGAATTTGTGTAATTGGTATTTCTAATAAATCTTAAAACAAATGTGATTTATGTATGGTACATAACATTTCAGTTGGGATTGGAAGAACTTCAAGCTCAGCTAGAAAGTGAAGAAAAAAAGCTACAAGCTATTGAAGATTCTACTGCAAAATTGCCTCAAAAAGTAGAAGAGGAATGGAATGAATTAGAGCCTGATCTGAAAGAAGGTCTGACAGAAGTCCTGGAGGCAGGTATGTAAACACATTTTCTAGTGTGTGCGTGTGCGAGCCCACACACACACACACACACACACACACACACACACTCTGTACCTAGTTGTGTAATTTTGGTATAAAGTTATTCAAATGAGGGGAAACTATTTTAGGAGCATGTCCACTGCTTCGTGACAAAAATATGCTGCAGAGTCAAAGATTCATTCTGGAAACAATCCTCTAGGTTGTGGCTAAGCCATTTCTCCAAAAATCCTTCTTCCAAGTGTGCCTGTCCTGCAAAATGTGTAGGATAACATCTTCATCTGTACTCCAGAAGACACCTTAAGATGTATACAATTCCCTGTACTACCCAAGAATGGTGCGTGGGAAGAACAAGTGTATGAGTTCTGTTTCCTTAATTTTGTCATTTTGGGAGGAAGAAATATGCTGCCTCACTCTTCTTCAAGTGAACACACTCAGGATTTAAGTAGTGACACACAATGCCTGTCTTGTTGCATCTGCCATTGCTGTTGACCATCTCTGTAACACTCTTACACCTACTTAATGACACCATAATGAAATGTGCCACTGATCTGTTAATCCTTCCTAGTAAAGGACCAATGGGTCAAACAATTATTTTGTAAGCCATTTCTTTCATGGATAAATTATTTTTCCCTAAGATGCATTCAGTGAATCTCAGCCTGAAGTCTGGTTTTCTTAAAATCAGTATTATGTTATCATTCCACTTCGGGTTACTATGGTTACTATTGTGTATTTCACCGTTCTTACTTTTGTGAATTTTCTCTAATAGTATAACTGTACAGTACTTGATGTCTTCACCTACTTAGGTGCAGTATATTACATTTCCTTATGTTTAGAGTCAGCTGCCAGCCCCAGCATCAATCGTCACTACACCACTTATCTTCTAGCATTTTGCTACAGTCTTCCTGCATTGTGAGCGCCCTTTAGACAACAGGATAGTGTGCAAGAAGCCACATTGAGCATCAGACATTATACACTAAATCATTTATATGTACTGTACCAGGTGTAGATGTATGAAACCGGAATTTCCCTATAGGTGGTGTTAGCAATCAGTGTAGGACCCATGAGACCATGTCTGCAGCACCATCTGCTTCCTGTAATGGCTAGCAATGAGTGTCAGCACACAGTAACCCAAGTTCCGTTCATCAATATCTGTTTCGAATCGGTAAACATGTCGAGTTTTGTGCCTGTGAACTATGATTTGCTGACAGAACTGATTGTCTGTTATCATTTGAAGAAAACTGCTACAGAATTGCATCAAATGCTTGTCGAAGCTTTTTGGCAAAAATGCCCTTAGGAAAACAGTGTTTCAAGTGGTTGAAAAACTTCAAAAGTGGTGATTCTGACATGAGAAACGACGAGCTCAGGAAACCACTGAAAAATTTCGAACACAACGAGTTATGAGCTTTATTGGATGAAAATTATACTCAAACTCAGCAGGAACTCGCAGTACAAGCGAATGTGATGCAGAAAACTGTTTCTCTTCAGTTGAAAGCCATGTGAAAGGTGCAAAAGTGGGAAAATGGGTTCCACATAAATTGAGTAAAAGATAACAAGCAAATCGCAAGACCATTTGTGAAATGCTGCTCGCTAGATGCAAAAGAAAGTCGTTTCTCCATCTGATTGTGACAGGTGATGAAAATGGATATACTTTGAGAATCCTGTGCATTGTAAATCATGGATGAATCCAGGAAAACCATCGACATCCACTGCAAGACCAAATCACTTAGAAGACAATGATCTGTGTTTGGTGGGATTAGAAGGGTGTCATACATTATAGGTTACTAAAACCTGATGAAGCCATTAACATTGATTGCCGATAACAGCAAATGATTGATTTAAATCGAGCATTACATGAAAAACCAAATGGAATATGGAATAGGGCAACATAGTCATATTGCCCCTTGATAAGGCTCCATGACGCCCAGCAAAAAATGTCAGGGAAACGATCTAACGGATTCATTTGGGAAATACTAGATGATGCAGCTTATTCTCCAGACTTTGTTGTGTCCTATTATCATCCATTTGGATCAATGGGACATGCTGTTACTGAACAACACTTCAATTCGTATGGAAATTTCAAAAATGGCTTGCTGTTTGGTTCGCTCCAAAAGAAGAATTTTTTTGCATTAACAGCCTGCCCAGAGAAGTGGGAGAGATGTATAAATAGCATTGAAGATTATTTTTGAATAAAATATTGTTTATCAGTTTCAAACAATAGACATGTAATTATTGCAATCAAATTCCGGTTTCATACTTCTACACGTGGTATATTGTGAACAGCATTGGTCTAAACACTCCCAAAAATTACTTTTATTCATAGATTTCATTTCGCTAAGAATAACATTTTGAATTCTTTATCCTGTAAAGCCTTGCATCCAGTCATGAATGCGGACAGATACTCAGAAATCTCTTATTTTGTTGATTAAATGACAGAGCGAAACAGTATTGAATGCCTTTCAGAAGTCAAGGAACTCAGTGTTAACCTGAGGGCCTTTGTCTACAGTGCTCTTGATTTCATAGACAAACAAAGCTAACTGTGTTTTGCAAGATCTCTCATTTTCACATTGATTTTAATTTTCGAGAAACATCAGTACATATAGATAAAACTCAGTTACGTGATCCACAAAAACTGTGAAAACTTTTGCTCACTTTCACATGAATGACACTACATGCAGGCAGTTGTGGTACACACATTCTGCCCGGGGGGGAGGGGGGATTGTTAGGGAGGGCATCTGGCTACCCGTTAAATTAACATTGCCAAGTCTGTAAATAACAATGCTGACATTTTGGGATGTAGGCACAATCAAAATATCTCTTTCGTGACCATTCTTGAAATTAGAAACGACCTGTGCTTTCTCTCACTTGTTCCACATTTAGATTCTGTTCTAACCTCACCTGAAATTATTGAATTCCTTAAGGCTATAAATTATCCTACCCTATCCTTGCTGTATATATTCCATTTAGAATTTCAATGTTATTCACTTCAGGTTTCAACCATACTGTGTGAGCACAGCCTTTAATAATCAATTTTAATTGTGGAACTTTACCAAATGTTTCTGCAGTTTACTAATATCATTAACATTTTCTCTATCCGATTTGCAGAGTGGAAGTCGTCCTCTTAATCTAATATGTCTGCTCTCTCTTCTTTTTCAGTAAACAGTTAATCGTTGACCTTATGGATGGGTTCCTCCAACCTAAAAAAAACACCTATCTACATGCCATACATTGTTTGTTGCCCAAGTAGTCACTTCTGTTATTGAGTGCACACCTGAACTATTGAGAGATGCCCCCTAAAATTCTCAGTGCTCCATCTGATAGCAAACATCTAGAAATTTGCATTAGAGATTGACACTCATTGTATGAGGCTCTCTTTTAGACTTTTCACAAAGGTCAAAACCAACAGACTTTCATTGCTTTTGAGTGTGATGCTCCAAATAGCAAGCCTTGCTTCTAACTCATGGCTGAAGCTAGCTGTCTTGACCAGTGCAACCAGCTAGCGAAAGGAACCAAGCATGACCTTAGAACCCAAGTGGAAAGTGCCATTCAGTTGGCAGCAGAGCCTCCTCCAAACCTTGGATGAGATCTGACAAGCATACCAAGCGCACACTAGCCTGATTGCTATTTCCCTAGGGGGCTCCATTACCTGAATAATGCTGGAGCTCCAGTGACCAACAAATTCACCCTCTCAGGTTGTCCAGACTTAACTAGAAATACCTACACAGCACAGCAACTTAAACCTGTCACTGAGGCATAAGGGGTCAGCCAACCATTCAGATCTTACTTTCAGCCTCCAGATATGAACCCACCACTGTCTGCCACTGACCCTGCAGCAAGGATAAATCATTCAGATGTTGCGTATCTGGAGACAAAGTGACATAGGAGTTGCCAGAGGATTCAGACTATATCATAAATCTTAAATCCTTCATCACTGGTGCCCACTGATGTTGTTGTTGTTTTTGCTGCTGCTGCTGCTGCTGTTGCTGCTGCTTAGAGTAACAGCCTGAAGCCTCTTGACTTTGTCCAACACAGCTTCTAACTGTTTCCAGAGAGAGGCCAATCCAGCTTCCGACCTCACACGACAAGCACTGTTCTTATCTATTTCCTACTTTCAAACAAGAAAAATAAAAACTAGCTAGAGTCCACCGATCTGTCCATACCAGTAGCCAGCACAGTTACTGCTCGCACTGAAGTTCGTCCTTCACCTGTGGTTGAGTATGAGGTCACCTCGGGGCATGGCAGGTGGCAAAAGACTTCACAGGGAACCGAATGTAAGGCAGCCCCCATTAGTCTGACAAACAGGTTCCAGATGCTGTCTGCAGCTGACACTGACCCTCAGCCAGTTTCAGCCGCTTGGCCTGTTTAAGAAGAAACCTCTCAGCCTGCAAGACCCAGACATTCACAGAGGATGGGATAGTTAGGAGCTCCATTTATAATCACGTTATGGGACCACTTAAGGGCCTGTCTGCCAAGGAGGGGAAGAAGGCCAATGTGCACTCTTGTGTCCATACCGTGTGGAGTCATTCCAGATGTGGAACGGGCCCTTCCAGAGAGCCGTGAAGAGCACAGGGTGCAGCCAACTGCAGATGGTGGCTATCATTGATACCAGTGGATACCAGTGTTGTGTGCCACTTCAGAGTGAATGAGATTCTCTCTGGTTTTGAGTGGTTGCCAGTAATGGTAAAGGCTGCCAGTCTTGCTTGTGAGATAATAGCAGAGCTCACGTTTTGCAGCATAATCGACAGGACAGATTATGAATCTCTGGTACAGAGCTGAGTGAAGGGTCTGAATCAGAGGCTCGGTCAGTTCTGTGACCATTTAGGCTGCAAGATTCCTCGACTTGCACCGTAGTATAGTTGGATTTGGGTTCTGCTAAATAGGACAGGAATCTACTACATGCAGGAGGTGGCTACCCAAGCAGCAGGGGCTGTGGGGCATGGACTGGGCAGTCCTTTAGATTAGAGGCCTCAGGGAAATACAAAAAGGGCTTCAGTGACTGAATGTGCATGTCGAACACAAGAACAATGTAGATCTAGAAGAGATCAGTATAACAGTTGTAAACTGTTGTAGCTGTGTTGGAAAAATACCAGAGTTCCAAGTGCTAATAGAAAGCTCTGATGCTCAAATAGTTATAGGCACTGAAAGCCCGAGATACATTCAACAAAAATTTTTGCAAAGGCCCTAACGGTGTTCAGAAAGGTTAGGCTAAACACAGTTGGCAGTGGCATGTTTGTTGCTGTTAGAAGTAGTTTATCTTGTAGCGAAATTGAGGAAGATGGTTCCTGTGAGTTAGTATAGGTAGAGGTCATTCTTGGCAACCGGAATAAAATAATAATTGGATCCTTTCACCGACCTCCCAATTCAGATGAAACAGTTGCTGAAAGGTTCAATGAAAACTTGAGTTTAATTTCAAACAAGTACCCGACTCATACAATTGTAGTTGGCGGTGACTTTAATTTACCCACAGTATATTGGTGAAAATACATGTTAAAAACTGGACATGCACATAAAACATCATCCAAAATTGTGCATTGAATAAAGGGTTGTCATAGTGAGACTGAATATTGTAACTTCCAGATCCTTCAAAAAGAAGGAAAAAATATACCTACTCAGAAAAGCAGATAAAAATCCACTTGGTGCCTTCCTGAGAGACAATCTCGACTCCTTCCAAATTAACAATGTGCCAGTAAGTATAGACCAGATGTGGCTTGAAGCAGTTGAGAGATTTATACCAAATAAATTACCAAATGATGGAGCAGATCCCCCTTGCTACACAAAACGGGTCAGAACACTGTTGCAGAAACAAAAAAAAAGCATGCCAAATTTAAATGAATTCAAATTCCCCAAGATTGGCAGTCTTTTACAGAAGTTCATAATTTAGCACCGACTTCCATGGGAGATGCTGTCTAAAAACATGGCAGACAATCCAAAGGCATTCTGGTCATATCTAAAGTATGCTAGTGGCAAGACACAATCAATGCCTTCTTCGCATAACAACAACGGAAATACTATCAATGACAGTGCTGCTAAAGCAGAGTTACTAAACACAGCCTTTGGAAATTGCTTCACCAAAGATGAAGTAAATATTGCAGAATTCGAATCAAGAACAGCTGCTAGCATGAGTAGCTTAGAAGTAGGTAAGTAAATACCACAGAATTCAAATCAAGAACAGCTGCCAGCACGAGTAACTTAGAAGTAGGTATCCTTGGAGTTGTGAAGCAACTTGAATCACTTAATAAAAGGAAGGCTTCTGGTCTGGACTGTGTACCAATTAGGTTCCTTTAAGAGTATGCTGAGGCTATAGCTCCATACTTTTAACAATCATACACAACTCCTCACTTGATGAAAGATCTGTACCCAAAGACTGAAAAGTTGCACAGGTCACACCAATATTCAAGAAAGTCTGGAGGAGTAATCATTATATTACAGGGCCATATCATTAAGTAACATATATTGTGTTGAAATGTTATCAATTACCTCAAAGAGAATGTTCTATTAACACACAGTCGACACACATTTAAAAACCATCGTTCTTATGAAACAAAAATAGCTCTTTACTCTTAGTGGTGAGTGCTGTTGTCTAGGGATTTCAAATTGATCCTGTGTTTCTGGATTTTTAGGAGGCTTTTGACGCTGTACCTCACAAGTGGCGTGTAATGAAATTACGTTGTTACGGAGTATCGTCTGTTACATGACTGGATTCGTGATTTCCTGTCAGAGAGGTCACAGTTCGTAGTAATTGATGAAAAATCATTGAGTAAAACAAGAAGTGATTTCTGATGTTCCCCAAGGGAGTGTTATAGGCCCTCTACTGTTACTTAGAGATATAAATGATTCAGGAGACAACCTGAGCAGCCATTGTAGAATGTGCAGATGATGCTGCCATTTACCGTCTAGTAAAGTCATCAGGAGATCAAAACAAATAGCAAAAAGATTTGGGAAACATATCTGTATGGTGCGAAAATAAAATTGCCAATTTGTCCAAAATAATGAAAAATGTGAGGCCATCCATATGCGTGCTAAAAGGTATCCGCTAGTCCTCAGTTACACGATTAATCAGTTATATGTAAAGGCCATAAATTCAACTGAGACCCAAGAATTGTGATTACAAACCGCTTAAATTGGAAAGAATACATAGAAAATGTTGTGTGGAAGGCGAACCAAAGACTGTGGTTTATTAGCAGAACACTTAGAAGATGCAACAGATCTACTAAAGAGGCTATGTACACTATGCTTGTCCATCCTCTTGGAGAGAACTTCTACATGGTGTGGGATCCTTACCAAATAGGACTGACAGAGTACATTGAGCAAGTTCAAAGAAGAACAGCATGTTTTGTATTATTGAGAAACAAGCAAGGGGCTGTCACTGAAAAGGTACAGGATTTGGGGTGTACATAATTAAAACCAATGCCTTTTTTCTTGCAGTGGAATCTTCTCACGAAATTTCAATCACCAACTTTCTCCACTGAATGCGAAAATATTTTGTTGGCATTGATGTACATAGGGAGAAATGATCATCATAATAAAATAAGGGAAATAAGAGCTCGCATGTAATAATACAGTTGTTCGTTTTTTCTGCATGCTGTCCAAGATTGGGGTAGTAGAGAATTATTTTGAAAGCGGTTCAAGGAACACTCTTCCAGGTGCTTGTGTATGATTTGCAGAGTATTTATGTTGATTTTGATGTAGATGTAGATGTGATGTCCTTGAGATGTTGCCACTACTAACCAGTGTCACAAAATGAGAAGTGGGAGCTGACTCATTGGCACTAGCTCACTGAACACTACTGCGCATCACATAGGCAAACAGCAAAATGCAAGTACTGATTAGCAGCTCTATAATTTTTAAACTATACAGTTGTGGCATTGCAGGATAAAGCTACACTTCTAAAACTAGATGGGTCTTTTTGATTTTGCTGAAGGTGATACTACTAAGTAATGTCAGAAAATGAAACCACAAGCTGATATTTGAGCACTAGAAAACTGAATTTGTCCGTACACCACACAGACAGACCACATATGTCTCTGTAGCTTGGAAGATGGGAATAGTTACTGACTGAAGTGATTGTATGAAGCTGCAAGTCGTGAATTATGCTTGGATAACTCAGCTGGAAGAGCATTACCCTCAAAATCAAAACGAAGTGACATGGTGTAGTGGTTAGCACACTGGACTTCTTTTTGGGGGGACGATGGTGCAAATCCTCATCCGACCTCCCAGGTTAGGTTCCCCATGATTTCCCTGAATCGTTTAATGCATTCAGTATGGTGCCCGAGTATTACGAATGCACTGTCATAGCTTGTGCCAGAGTGAGACTAGAGCGACATCTCAAAAGGGTTAACATGTGACGAAATGAATCTCTCACAAGAATTGAGTCACCCTTATTGGTATTGGCAGAATCACTTTAGAACATTGCTACCTTATGCTTCTTTAGAGGGTTATTGATGTTATTGTCACTGCAAACATCCTCAGAACCCTAAAAACATGAATTCACACAGTGTTCTCAGTAGGAACACCTGATTAATCATTTCAGCAACCTTTAAAAGTATTTCGGATTCATTCATTTCCTTCAGTTTTCTGGGATGCCCATACTTAAATACAGGAGGAACTTTCAGTATCTGACTTAAGAAAATTAAAAATCAGAATGCTAAATAAGCAAAAAACACATGAAGGCAATCCAGTCTGATGCACTGAGTACTGGCGTTGTTGTTGTTGTTGTTGTTGTGGTCTTCACTCCTGAGACTGGTTTGATGCAGCTCTCCATGCTACTCTATCCTGTGCAAGCTTCTTCATCTCCAAGTACTTACTGCAACCTACATCCTTCTGAATATGCTTAGTTTATTCATCTCTCGGTCTCCCTCTACGATTTTTACCCTCCACACTGCCCTCCAATGCTAAATTTGTGATCCCTTGATGCCTCAAAACATGTCCTACCAACCGATCCCTTCTTCTAGTCAAGTTGTGCCACAAACTTCTCTTCTCCCCAATCCTATTCAATACCTCCTCATTAGTTACGTGATCTATCCACCTTATCTTCAGTATTCTTCTGTAGCACCACATTTCGAAAGCTTCTATTCTCTTCTTGTCCAAACTAGTTATCGTCCATGTTTCGCTTTCATACATGGCTACACTCCATACAAATACTTTGAGAAACGACTTCCTGACACTTAAATCTATACTCGATGTTAACAAATTTCTCTTCTTCAGAAACGCTTTCCTTGCTATTGCCAGTCTACATTTTATATCCTCTCTACTTTGACCATCATCAGTTATTTTGCTCCCCAAATAGCAAAACTCCTTTACTACTTTAAGTGACTCATTTCCTAATCTAATTCCCTCAGCATCATTCGACTTAATTTGACTACATTCCATTGTCCTCATTTGCTTTTATTAATGTTCATCTTATATCCTCCTCTCAAGACACTGTCCATTCCGTTCAACTGCTCTTCCAAGTCCTTTGCTGTCTCTGATAGAATTACAATGTCATCGGCGAACCTCAAAGTTTTTATTTCTTCCCCATGGATTTTAATACCTACTCCAAATTATTCTTTTGTTTCCTTTACTGCTTGCTCAATATACAGATTGAATATCATCGGGGAGAGGCTACAACCCTTTCTCACTCCCTTCCCAACCACTGCTTCCCTTTCATGCCCCTCGATTCGTATAACTGCCATCTGGTTTCTTTACAAATTGTAAATAGCCTTTCGCTCCCTGTATTTTACCCCTGTCACCCTTAGAATTTGAAAGAGAGTATTCCAGTCAACATTGTCAAAAGCTTTCTCTAAGTCTACAGATGTTAGAAACATAGGTTTGCATTTCCTTAATCCTTCTGCTAAGATAAGTCGTAAGGTCAGTATTGCCTCACGTGTTCCAACATTTCTACCGAATCCAAACTGATCTTCTTCTACTAGTTTTTCCATTCGTCTGTAAAGAATTTGTGTTAGTATTTTGCAGCTGTGACTTATTAAACTGATAGTTCGGTAATTTTCACAGCTGTCAACACCTGCTTTCTTTGGGATTGGAATTATTATGTTGTTCTTGAAGTCTGAGGGTATCTTGCCTGTCTCATACGTCTTGCTCACCAGATGGTAGTTTTGTTAGGCCTGGCTCTCCCAAGGCTGTCAGGAGTTCTAATGGAATGTTGTCTACTCCCAGGGCCTTGTTTCAACTTAGGTCTTCCAGTGCTCTGTCAAACTCTTCTCCTATTTCATCATCATCTACATTTTCTTCCATTTCCATAATATTGTCCTCAAACACATCGCCCTTGTATAGACTCCTTCCACCTTTCTGCTTTCCCTCCTTTGCTTAGAACTGGGTTTCCATGTGAGCTCTTGAAATTCATACAAGTTGCTCTCTTTTCTCCAAAGGTCACTGTAATTTTCCTGTAAGCAGTATCTATCTTGCCTCTAGTGAGATAATCCTCTACATCCATACATTTGTCCTCTAGCCAGAATCAGCTGAAGTAATAATATCCAAATATTTAGGCTTCCAGAAAATATTTAAGTTGCAGTTATTATCTACTATTGGAATTGTGAGATCAAGAAAATTTAGTGGCATTTTCATTTTGTACTTCATTTGTGTAGGAAATTTACATCATAAAACATGAAAATGCTAAACAACTACTCTAGTTCATGGTCATTGCCATTGAAGACAATAAGTATGTTGTCGACATAATGAGTATAGAATTTTGTTTTAGTTAGCAGTTCTGCATTGGAAACAGGCTTTATAAAAATGTGAGCAAGGATTCCAACAAGAGGCAACCCATTGCTAAACTGTATGACTGTTGTACACACATTTTGCCATTGAAAGTGAATTAACTGTATTTGAGTATAGCCTATAATAAATTTGTTAATTCAGCAGTTTGCATTTCAGGTATTTTCTATGTTGCTGTAAGTTTTTCTTGAGAATATTTAATGTCACATCTATGGGAAATTCATGCAAAGTCTTACTATGCAGGGTGTGCGTTGTACTGTGATTTTATGAATTAGGTGAGCGGAGGTTTTGGCAGAAAAATTATATTAAAAAACAAAGGTATCTTTGATTTTATAATGGAGATGCCTCGCTAATATGAGATGTGTGCTTCCAATTCCATTAACTAAGGGACAAACTGTATGGTCCTGTTTAGGCAACTTAAATTGACTTCTAAGGACTAGTGGCTATGGATTCATGTTAACAAGCCATTTCTTCTGAAATTTACTGAACATTCTTTACACTTTGATAATTCTTTTTAACTATGATGTGAAAAAATTCCTCGGTAGATCCATGTACTCCTGAAGAAGACAGTTCTACAGTTATTGAAAACAAGGTCAATGGTTTTTACTAAACCTTCATACCAGCAAATGATTTGCTGATGTTCTCAAATCAGTCTTTTGCATTCACTGTTGCTGAGCAGCATCTATGTTCAAAATTCTAATATTCAGTATAGCATAATGTTCTTTAGGGAATATGGTGCCACTGATTTTTGTCGGCGTCTCACATTGATGAGCCAACTGTATAGCTATGGAGCTACAGCTTTTCTCAGCATTTCAGATTTATTGTTCCAATGCTGCACCTCTCATTGTGAATTTATCTCACTATTTCTTCTTATCTGTTCATCTTACTAGTGGAGACATGACAACATACATAATGACTAGTTTGCATATGTTTTCAAATTTTTTGTTTTAAAAGCACAGTAATGACCATAACTTTAAAAATTTGCATTTCAAATATAGGCACAATTCTCACTAAAGAGCTTAATACTTACCACGCAAAATCTAGATCTTTGTTGTCAGACACCACTAGAAATTTATTGTAAAACTAAATGGTAGGACTATATTTAACATCAATATTATTTCTCAAAAGAATTGCCAAATAACCAGAGCCAAAAAGTATAATTAGTGAGAAAGAAGTGAAAGATGACAGTTAAAATAACAGTTCACAACATGGTAGAATCGAGCATTTCTCTCTCTCTCTCTCTCTCTCTCTCTCTCTCTCTCTCTCTCTCTCTTTCTGGGCTCTTTCCAGATTACATCTCTCAGCAACTAGTAGTTAAGAACTACTTTCCCATCTCACAATATGATAACTGTTTGTACAAAAATGATTAAATAAATCAATTTTAAGATACATATGTAGTTATAATTTAATAATTAAACATTTACTAATTTTACATGTGTAGCTTACCTCCAGATATGCAATAACTATGTTTGCATGTGCCCCATCTTCCAAAAGATGAAGACCAAATTTCAGAAACTGATTTTTCACTCTCCCTTTTTTTTTCTAAGCCTAGTTAAATAAGATTTCTGGCAAACAGCTGATCCAGTTTCTGATTCACTTATTCCATTCCCTTAAATATTGCTCAGTCCAATATTTCTGGTTCTCCTAATAAGTCCATATTAATTGAATATACTGGGAGCAAGATGCAACATTGCAAAACCGGCTGTGTTTATATGCGAGCAAAAATCAATAGCGGAATTGGAAAACCGGCAACTAGAAACAATTTCCAAAATCAATTTTGAAGTGTTTACATGACATCCAAAAAGCGGTACTGGGAAATCAGTTTACATAATCTGGTTTTGGTTGGCCCCATGTAAATGAGGTGAATATCTTATTTTCACATTATTTATAAAAATATACTGTTTTCTCTCCTATACAGGGACTGGTTACTGTTACGTCCTTCAGTTTCCATCATCACCACCCGTATAGGCACAGATACACACAGGGCATCCCAGGGGTAATGGTCATTATTCAGGGATATGACAGGAACTATCATTCAAAGCAAATAAAGTGTGGTAAACACAGGATCTAAAAATGCATCTGTTAAGAGCTATGAGCAGTGGTTAATCTTCACTCTTGAAACACATTTTTTCTACTGAAGAACTGATCATTGCTCTTAAAGTGTGCATTTTAGAGCCCATGTTCACCAGACACTTTTGCTTTGAATGATCGTTCCTGTCATACCTGAATATTGACCATTCCTCCTGAGACACCTGGTATATACACTAATCAACCATAACAACACAATCATGACCTAACTAATAGTCAGCATATCCATCTTTGGCATGAGTAACAGTGGTGATGCATCATGACATGAAAGCAATGAGTCCTTGTTAGGTCACTGGAGGTAGCTAGCACCACATCTGTGCACACACGTCACCTAATTTCCTGTCATTTCTGGGGAGGGGAGGCAGTGAACTCTAATGCCACATTCAATCAAATCTCAGACTTATTCGATCAGGTTCTGATCTGGCGAGTTGGGGGGCCAGCACATCAGCACCCTGTTCCTCCAACCACTCCATCACACTCATGGCCATGTGATATGGAGCATTATCATGTTGAAAAATGCCACTACCATTGGGAAGCATGTTCGTCATGAAGGGGTGTACATGGTCTGCAACCTGTGTACGATACTCCTTGGCCATCAGGGTGCCTTGCACAAGCACTGCTGGACCCATGGATGCCCACATGAATGTTCTCGAGAGCATAATTGAGCTGCTGCCAGTTTGTCTCCATCCCGCAGAACAGGTGTCAAGAAGTTATTCTCCAGGAAGATGATGGATTCGTGCCCTCTCATCAGTGTGATGGAGAATCTATCTGGGTTCATCAGACCATACAATGCTCTGCCACTGCAATAACATCCAGTACCAGTGGTCACATGCTCTTTCCAATTGTAGTTGCTAATGTTGTCGTGTTAACAATAGAACATGCATGGGTTGCTGGCTGCAGAGCTCCATCATTAGCAGTGTTCGGTCCACTGTGTTCAGACACACTTGTACTATGCACAGTATTAAAGTCTGATATTAGTTCCGCCACGGAACTGCCTGTCTTGTTTTAGCAGACTGCCCAGCCTATGAGGTCTGACATCTGTAATGAGGGGTGGGCCGCTCAACCCCATGATGTCTGGACATGATTAAAATCTTGGTTTCACCACATGTTGAAGACAGTCACCACGGCACACCTCAAACACCTGACAGGTTGTGTCATTTCCAAAATACTCGTCCCCAGCCATCACACCCTCCCCTAGGTCAAACTTAGATCGCACTCTTCCACATTCTACCAATGGACAGCACACTCTGATATTACATGCACCATGTGTGAGTCTGGCTAGCAGTTGTGAAATTTAAAATTTTCCTGGCGGACTAAATGTTCAAAAAGATTTCGGTATTGCAGCCGGTCCTCGTAAACTTCATCCCATGATATTTCATCAGGAAACCTGCCAGTCATCTGCAGCTCCACTCAGCCTCGTATAGCTTGCCGGTAGTCTTACCGCGCATGCATCAGAGTCTGTGACAGAAGGACCACACTGCCCAGTCCCAGTGGCAGCACCCTAACTGATGGAACTGCAAAGATTAGCTGTCTGGCATTCCCACTCGCCGCAGTCATATGGCATCTTCGTCTGGAGCAAATCTTGGAAGATGATAGGAATTCCATGCATTATCCAGCTGGTAGCCCGGGTGTCTGTCAGAATGTCATTTCCGTCTAACCAAAACATCTAGGAATGGGAGACAACCATTTTTATGTAATTCCATAGTAAATCGAATTTTCTCATGAATGGCAATTTTCTCATGAATGACATTAACATGATATAAAAACTCCATTAACTTATCTTGTCCATGGGGCCACACTATGCAAATATCATCCCCATACCTCAACAAAAAAAAAAAAAAAAAAAAAAAAAAATGTTTAAGAATGGCTGGTTCTAATGACCTTTCCTCAAATAGCACTTCAATCAGCAATTCTTAAACCAACTGGTTCTTGGAGATATATGGATGGTACTTTTGTATTGTGGCGCCAGCTCGACATAAGTATGTCATAGTTCTGTCACAAGACAGTGAAGAAGGTAGGAAACTAGTTTTAAATTTTGAGCAGTAGGAAATCAAGGATGGAATGCAACTTCGTTTCAACTATCCTGATCCTTTTGATGTTTATTCCTTGATTGATAAAAAAAACAGCATCCTTATATTTTATTCTTCTAGTCTTTATTTTTAGAAACCACCCATTGATTCAATGACAAATAAGTTGCACCATTTGGATAATATCTCGAAATGCTACTGTGATCAGAACATGAGCTATTGCTCCCAATTTGTGATTAATGAATTGTGAAGAAATGCTTTCTTGTGATCACAAGCCCATAATTAAAGCAATCTCTTGTCTTTCATTGACTTGCAGGATTTCACTTGCCCCTGCAAACCCTAGGGTTTGCTTGAGCTGATGTGTGAGAAAAAACATGATGTATTACTTGTAGTTTTACAAATCAACATTTTGATCATTGTGGCTTTGTGCACTGATAAAAATTTATGTTGGTTTAACATCTACATCTATGTAATCACTCTGTTATTCACAACAAAGTGCCTTGCAGAGGGTTCAATGATCCACCTTCAAGCTGTCTCTACCGTTCCATTCACGAACGGCACGCGGGAAAAACGAGCACTTAAATTTTTCTGTGCGAGCCTTGATTGCTCTTATTTTATCGTGATGATAGTTTCTACCTATATAGGTGGGTGCCAACAGAATGTTTTCGCAATCGGAGAAGAAACCTGGTGATTTAAATCTCGTGAGAAGATCCTGTCGCAATGAAAAATGCCTTTGTTTTAATGATTGCCACTCCAATTTACGTATATTGTCTGTGACACTATCCCCCCTATTTCGTGATAATACAAAATGAGCTGCCCTTCCTTGTAATTTTTTGAAATCATACATCAGTCCCACCCGATGCGGATCCCACATCGCACAGCAATACTCCAGAATAGGGCAGACAAGCGTAGTGTAAACATTCTCTTAAGTAGACCTGTTGCACCTTGTAAGTGTTCTGCCATGAACTGCACTCTTTGGTTTGCTCTGCCCACATTATCCATGTGATCGTTCCAATTTAGGTTATTTGTAATTTTAATCCGTAAGTATTTAGCTGAATTTACAGCCTTCAAGTTTGTGTGACTTATCGTATAATTGAAATTTAGCTGATTTCTTTTAGTACTCATGTGCATAACTTCACACTTTTCGTTATTCGGGGTCAATTGCCACTTTTTGCACCATACAGGTATCTTACCTACATCATTTTGCAATTTATGTTGCTCATCTGATGACTTTACAAGACACTAAATGACAGCATCATCTGCAAACAATCTAAGACAGCTACTCAGATTGTCTCCTATGTCGTTACTATAGATCAGTAACAATAGAGGGCCTATAACACTTCCTTGGGGAACGCCGGATATTACTTCTGTTTTACTTGATGACTTTCCATCTATTACTATGAACTGTGTCCTTCTTGACAGGAAATCACGAATCCAGTCACACTACTGAGGTGATACTCCGTAGGCACGCAGTTTGGTTAGAAGATGCTTGTAAGGAACGGTGTCGAAAACCTTCTGGAAATCTAAAAATATGGAATCAATTTGACATCCCCTGTTGATAGCACTTATTACTTCATGAGCATAAAGAGCTAGTTGTGTTTCACAAGAATGATATTTTCTGAAACTGTGCTGACTATGTGTCAATAAATCGTTTTCTTTGAGGTACTTCATAATGTTCGAATACAGTATATATTCCAAAACCCTGCTGCAAATCGACATTAGTGATATAGGCCTGTAATTCAGTGGATTACTCCTACTTCCCTTTTTTGGGTATTGGTGTGACTTGAGCAATTTTCCTGTCTTTAGGTGCGGATTTTTCTGTGAGTGATTGGTTGTATGCAATTGCTAAATATGGAGCTAACTGCTATACAGTCTGGACCAGAGGCTTTGCCTTTATTAAGTGATTTAAGCTCCTTTATTACACCGAGGATATCTACTTCTATGTTTCTCATTTTGGAAGTTGTTCTTGATTGTAATTCAGGAATATTTACTTCGTCTTCTTTGGTGAAAGAGTTTTGGAAAACCGTGTTTAATAACTCTGCTTTAGTGGCACTGTCATCTGTGACTTCACCGTTGTAATCGCGCAGTTAAGGTATTGATTGTGTCTTGCCCCTGGTGTGCTTTATGTATGACCAGAATCTCTCGGGGTTTTCTGCCAGATTTTGCGACAGAATTTCAGTGTGGAAATTATCAAATCATCTCGCATTGCAGTAAGCGCTATATTTCGAACTTCTGTAAAACTTCGCCAATCTTGGATATTTTGCGTTCTCTTAAATTTGGCATGCTTTTTTCGATGTTTCTGCAGCAATGATCTTAGACAGTTTTGTGTACTGTGGGGGTTCAGTACCATCACTTATTAATTTCTGTGGTATATATCTCTGAATTGCTGTCGATACTATCTCTTTGAAGACATTCCACATCTTTTGTACGCTTAACGATCAGATCGGAAGGCATGGGGATAGTCTCTTAAAAAGGCATTAAGAGCATTTTTATCAGCTTTTTTTTTAAAGTAATGTACTTTGTGTTTCATTTTGATGGTTGTGGGTGTTACGGTATTCAGCCTAACAGCAACTGCCTTGTGGTTGCTAATCCCTGTATTCATCACAATACTCATTTTCCCAGGATTATTTGTTGCTAAAAGGTCAAGTACACTTTCACAACCATTTACGATTTCGAGTGGGCTCATGAACTAATTGTTCAAAATAATTTTCTGAGAAAGCATTCAGTACAATTTTGGATGACGTTTTATGCCTGCCGCCAGCTTTAAATGTATAATTTTTCCAGCATATCGAGGGTAGATTGAAGTCGCTGCCAACTATAATTGTATGAGTGGGGTACCTATTTCAAATGAGAATAAAGTTTTCTTTGAACTGTTCAGCAACTACATCTTCTGAGTCAGGGAGTCCGTAAAACAATCCAATTAATAGTTTAGTCGGATTGTCAGGTATAACCTCTACCCCTACTAATTTCACACGAACTATCTACTTTGATTTTGTGACAGGGCAAGCTACCTCTGACAGCAATAAATACTCCACTAGCAACTGTATTTAATCTATCCTTTCTGAACACTGTTAGATCGTTTGGAAAAATTTCAGCTGAACTTATTTCCAGCTCTAGCCAGCTCTCTGTACCTACAACTGTCTAAAATTTGCAAATATCTTCTCTCAGGGCTGCATCACAGGACAGACAATTAACTGAACACTGTTGTGTAATAGGTATTGATTCTGTCAAGGCTTCTGTCCAGAGTTCAGAGTTTTGAAAGGAGTTTTATTTAGTCCATAGTTGTGAGTTTTTTTTTTTTTTTTTTTTTTTTTTTTTTTTTTTTTTTTTTTTTTTTTTCAAAGATAACAGTTGAGATTTAATGTTTTATTAAGGATGATAAAGTTATTGACCATTGTACTTCATGGATGTGGTTTACATAAGAATCCAGTATTAACTTCTTAATTAACAAAGAATCCTTAACAGTTCAGATGCATCTTGATACCTTTGCATGATCTAGTAAAATCTCTTTACTCTAGTTTCCCCATTTATTGCACCTAAACTAATTAGCTCTTCCACATATCTTTCTCATACATGTATTTAAAAGTTGCAGAACTACTTCAGACAGTTCAGCAAATAGATTTCTCTTCTTCATTGAGCTTGGTGTAAATTTTCCTAAGCATTTAATTATGTGTTTATGCAATTACTTTTATGTTGCCTCACTGTCCCTGATTTAATAGATTTATTGCTGTATAGTTCTGGGTTGTAGACAGTGTCATGTAATACAACAATGAATAATTACTTCAGCCACTATTGCAAGTGGCCTTCATCAGAGTACATAATACAACCAAGACAGTGCAAATTCTTAATATATTGTCTTAACTTTTCCTCTAGAGTTCCTTTAAAATGTCCATAAAAAAAATGTCATATGATTGGACACATTCAAACTAGCCATCATATGGGATCCACTCACACACTGAATATTAATTGTATGTATCTTTTAAGGAATTATAGGTGGAAGAATTATACAGTGTATTAATAGTTAAAATTTACTGTCCCTGTAGAATTACATACTCTCTTGAGACACAGTTACAATAGTGGCTGAAATGTTGATTCGTTATTTTATGGCATTACAAGGTCTTCGGCACAGAAGAATTTTATGGAAACTTGACTTCAGCTGTAAAAACCTACAGATGTATACTAGATTTATGTCAGGGCAAAATCTTGTCGAATCCTATACAAACACCATAGGCTCCTGCATCGCAGCGTCCATTACCAGCAAAAAATATGCCCTTGGCTAACTTTTTGTGTTAGTGTCTGATACTCAATTGGTTGTCAGAATTTGATGGCTTAAAAAATGTCTTTTTTACTTGTACTGAGAATAGCATTTCTTATTGCTACTTAAGGATGGTCTTGTTCAATCTTGGTAGATACTTAAGTTCCAGGCATGTATCGGGCAATATCTTTTTAGTCATCGCCATTTGTTAAGTGGTGCTCCCCCACCAGTTTGTACTCATTGCACTCAACCTTTGACAGTCCATTATTTCCTCACGGAATGCAATTTTTAAAACCACTTACATTCTCATTTATGTTTGCCACCTGAGTTCTTGGCCATATTAGCGAACGACGTATGGACTGTCAACTGTGTTTTACTTTTTATCTGTTGTAGCAGTATGGTGAAGGCCATTTAATTTTTAGTTAGTGACCTCCGTTTCTCTGTGGCATATTTTATAGACCTTTCTCCACGTCACTGTTTTTAGCTGTCTTCTCTTCCGTCAATTAGGATTAATATGTAGTCATTTTTAACTCCTCTCTTTGTCTTCGTGTTCTACAGTAAAGTGATACGAAATAGAACGAGCACATAAGTACAGTAGTAGGGAAGGTGAACGGTTGACTTCAATTTATTGGAAGAGTTTTAGGAGAGTATAGCTCATCTATAAAGGAACTGCTTGTAGAATGCTAGTGCAGCCCATTCTTGAGTACTGCTCGAGGGTTTAGGATCCCCTCTAGGTTTATACTCAATCTTAGAGCATTCATTTTTTTTACTATATAATGACATTAAAATTTCGCAGCTCGGGTTCATAGTCATGTGGTGGTGGGTGGTGGTGGGTGGTGGTGGTGGTGGTGGTGGTGGTGGTGGTGGTGGTGGTGGTGGTTCTACCCCCTACCCCTGCCCCCCCCCCCCATCTTAAAATCTTCTGAGATGTACCCACAGAATTATCATGTCCATATATTTGGTCTGTCATTGTTGTCAACATCTTTCACATGAATTGCACCAAATCACTACTCGTGTGTACTGTTTATGGGAAAATTCATGTCACAAGTAGTGATTTGGTGAGTTTATATTAATTATGTTAAAAGGCCCAGTATACAGATACGATCATGACATACATATATGCTAGAAGTTTTTCAGATTTTGAAGTATGCTAAAGTGCAATTATACCATGTGATACTGTACTGACCATATGGCCAAAATTGCAGTAGTGCAAATAAATAGCTTTTACAGAGAATGGCAACTAAGACGTAATTTGCAAAATTGTAGGGAGACGTTGGTCCTGGTTGGTGATGTTGCTCACCAATTAAAGTTGCTGTTATCCAGTACTTAACTGGAGAGGTTTTCCCGCATTAGTTGGCCCCCCAGCTTCAGTCCCTGTCATGAACATACTGCCTATGGTACACTCCTGGAAATGGAAAAAAGAACACATTGACACCGGTTTGTCAGACCCACCATACTTGCTCCGGACACTGCGAGAGGGCTGTACAAGCAGTGATCACACGCACGGCACAGTGGACATACCAGGAACCGCGGTGTTGGCCGTCGAATGGCGCTAGCTGCGCAGCATTTGCGCACCGCCGCCGTCGGTGTCAGCCAGTTTGCCGTGGCATACGGAGCTCCATCGCAGTCTTTAACACTGGTAGCATGCCGCGACAGCGTGGACGTGAACCGCATGTGCAGTTGACGGACTTTGAGCGAGGGCGTATAGTGGGCATGCGGGAGGCCCGGTGGACGTACCGCCGAATTGCTCAACACGTGGGGCGTGAGGTCTCCACAGTACATCGATGTTGTCGCCAGTGGTCGGCGGAAGGTGCACGTGCCCGTCGACCTGGAACCGGACCGCAGCGACGCACGGATGCACGCCAAGACCGTAGGATCCTACGCAGTGCCGTAGGGGACCGCACCGCCACTTCCCAGCAAATTAGGGACACTGTTGCTCCTGGGGTATCGGCGAGGACCATTCGCAACCGTCTCCATGAAGCTGGGCTACGGTCCCGCACACCGTTAGGCCGTCTTCCGCTCACGCCCCAACATCGTGCAGCCCGCCTCCAGTGGTGTCGCGACAGGCGTGAATGGAGGGACGAATGGAGACGTGTCGTCTTCAGCGATGAGAGTCGCTTCTGCCTTGGTGCCAATGATGGTCGTATGCGTGTTTGGCGCCGTGCAGGTGAGCGCCACAATCAGGACTGCATACAACCGAGGCACACAGGGCCAACACCCGGCATCATGGTGTGGGGAGCGATCTCCTACACTGGCCATACACCTCTGGTGATCGTCGAGGGGACACTGAATAGTGCACGGTACATCCAAACCGTCATCGAACCCATCGTTCTACCATTCCTAGACCGGCAAGGGAACTTGCTGTTCCAACAGGACAATGCACGTCCGCATGTATCCCGTGCCACCCAACGTGCACTACAAGGTGTAAGTCAACTACCCTGGCCAGCAAGATCTCCGGATCTGTCCCCCATTGAGCATGTTTGGGATTGGATGAAGCGTCGTCTCACGCAGTCTGCACGTCCAGCACGAACGCTGGTCCAACTGAGGCGCCAGTTGGAAATGGCATGGCAAGCCGTTCCACAGGACTACATCCAGCTTCTCTACGAACGTCTCCATGGGAGAATAGCAGCCTGCATTGCTGCGAAAGGTGGATATACACTGTACTAGTGCCGACATTGTGCATGCTCTGTTGCCTGTGTCTATGTGCCTGTGGTTCTGTCAGTGTGATCATGTGATGTATCTGACCCCAGGAATGTGTCAATAAAGTTTCCCCTTCCTGGGACAATGAATTCACGGTGTTCTTATTTCAATTTCCAGGAGTGTATTTTACTGGCAATACTACTTAGACGTGGTGTCGCAACTCAAAACATAGTGGTTTACACACTATCATTGCAGGAACAAGAATATTTTCTGACCACAAGTACAAGCTCGAACAAATGAGCACAATTTTCTGTGTGCCACGTGGCAAGAAAAATTACAATAGTTCAATGATGAAGTGAATTACACACTGAGCCAGAACTGAACGAGAGCAAGCACTGGGCAGCGACTGGCTACATCGAAAGGTGCGGTAGGTGATGCTGAATGGAAGGGAACAGTAGCAGTGGTGGCGGGGCCTGGTTGTTTGCTGATATCCAGTCCATTTTGGACTGCCTACAAACACAGAGGTGAGATCATAGTTGTGGGTATCTCACAGGGCGTAGAGTCTGAAGGCCCGAAAATCTCGGGAGCAGGAGGGAAGGGTTCAGAGCGTGCGATGTGCTTCCTCACTCATAGACCAACAGTTGACCATATACAGAAATTTTGAGTGTGCATCGATAACAATCACCCAGATGATACCCAAGATGGGTCCAGCAAAATCAACATGAATGCTCTCCCATGGGTTGGAGGGTATTGGCCAGATAGAGAATGTCTGCCAGCATACTGGCTGCTGCTGTTTGCACTGAGAACAGCTGCTGAGAAGATGCTAGACCTTCTGGTTTAAGTCCAGCCAATACACATGACGCCACGTGAGTAGCTTAGTGCCCAGGACTCTCCAGTGATCTTGTTGCAGGAGCTGCAGTACTGACTGTGTGACCACCCAGGAAGATCGTTGGTCAGTACTGAGGGGCATCATGACACGTAGCAGGATGAGCCAGTGGCAAAGGGGAAAATAATGGCAGAACAGGTTAGAATCTTGTCCAGGAATTTCGCCAGGTCAGCCTTGTTAGATGTACCTCTGATCCTGTTGTAAAATGATGTCTTTCGACATCGCTGCTGCCACATGTGTCATTGTGATAGGAATCGAGCCTCTTCATCCAAATGGAAGCACAAGATCTCATCTTGGTCGAAATGGGTGTGGGTTCCACAGGAGACAGAAAAGGGTGTCCGTGTTTGCGTGTTGTTTGGTATTCTTGAAGTGAATTTCATAGTGGTAACTTTTTAGAAAAAAAGCACCCAGTGCTGGAGGTGGTGGGCACTCCTCTGTTAGCTTTGCTGCAGGATCAAAGAGGGAGTTTAACAGCTTATGATCCATATAGGAAAACTTGGAATTCTTCAGCACAAAAACAGTCACAAGAGCATTCTTTTTGATTTGTGAATACTTCTTTTGCATAGCACTGAGTATCTTTGACACAAAACCTGCCTTTGTATCCATTAGTCAGGAAACCCTGAGGCCTGTTGTCTCCACCAACTGTTTACATGTGGCAAGAAACGGGGCCTGTATGAGGACCTGCCTCAGAGATGTGAAAGTGTGCTCACACACTTCTGACCAGACAGAAAGGATGCTCTTCTTCTGAGGATTGTTTAGCACACACATAATTGACGCCATATCTGGGATGAATTTGCTGTAATATGTGATCTTCCCCAAGGAAGACAGGAACTCCTTTCGATTCCCGAGGTGAGGAACGGCAATGGTTGTTTCAACCGGCCTGTGTGTGTATTGAATGCTGTCGCAGGAGATAAGTGCCCTAGGTATTCCACCAATGGTTGAAAGAAAACTGATTTCTCAAGTTTATGTTTCAGGCCTGTGGCAGCTACCACAAGTTTGATAAGTTTCCTGTAATTGTAGATCCTGTCACCACAATGTCACTGAGGTAATTTGTACATCCTGGGATGTCCTGCAGCAATTTTTTGAGGAATTGCTGAGAAATGGCTGGGGCACTGGCCACCCCGAGATGTAATTTTGAAAAATGTTGTTCTCCCACAACTGCAGATTTCAGAATGGGATAAATGTTGATTTCTGAAAGTTGACTAACTTCAAAAATTCCACACTGGCACATTTTTCCCCGTGGCTTTTTAACAATAACTACCAGCATTCTCTCACAGATGTGGGTTGACAGCGTCCTACAATGCAAGGTGCATAGATCATACACAGAACAAGTGGGGATATGCTGACTTCTTTAAGGTGATGTGCTCCATAAAGTTCCTCTTGCTCCCCAGACCACCAGAAAAGCTCTTAGAGTATTCCTTATTGAGGGCATCCAGTTCGTGAAACAGTATTTCTTCAGAGACCAGGTGGGCAGAGTCCTTGATGACAAATTCGAAAGCTGAAGAAGCATCGCGGACTAAAATATTCTCTGTATAAGGGCCCTGAACCCCAAGAAAGGTGAATGATGCCTTGATCGTGATTTGCCCCTTAAGGCGGATGTTTTACTTATTATATGCCACCAAGTGACAACCTGTGGCACACACAGCTATAGATATGTTTGAAAGTTCAACAGAGATGCATGTATTGACCTGTAGCTGAACTTCTTTGTCGCACAAAATGAGAGTGATAAACAGTTTCTTAGGGGATACTCCTGGGTTGGAGGAGTCTGATGAAATCGCATTAATGTCAAGTTAAATCAAACAATGGAAAATCCAGGATGGAACGTGTGTGTGTGTGTGTGTGTGTGTGTGTGTGTGTGTGTGTGTGTGTGTGTGTGTGTGTGTGTACTGCTGACAAACGCCTTAATGGCCGAAAGCTATCATTGTATGAATCTTTTTATTGTGCCTATCGCGGCTCAGCATATCCGCTATATGGTGAGTATTAATATCAAATTACGGAGACACGAGAAATGACAGCATTTCGCTGCAATCCAAGTAACAGATCCAACCATGCTTAAATCCCTTCTTCATCGTGGAACTCGCCTAGTACATACCAACTTTCGTGTGATTTGGCCACTCTCAGAGAATCAGCACAACTGGCCTCTGATGCATGTGTGCCTTGTTATCTACCTACTTTTACCACCGCTGCTGTGTCATTGCATCTCACATGGTTTCTTATCAATGTCGTAAACAGCCTTATTAATTGTACCCCACACAAGTAGCCAAGCTGCAGGGACTCAGTAAGAAATGTTTTGTGACTCCTGGAAATAAGAAATCATATGCTGAACTGGTGATTTGGGGGACAGTTATTCGGGAGGCTCCTCATAAGGAAGTGTGTCTGAGAGCTCCACAATTTGAAGATCCTTCTTCAGAGAGCATTTAAAAATTAACCCAATCATTCAAAGTTCCTTGGGCTTCGGGTCATCTGTTAGATTTTGGAGGTGACGTGGTGGCCATTGCTTTAGTCCAGGAAGAGGAATCCAATCTCGCCAAAGCAGCAAATGCGGAAGTAGCAGAGAGCAAACACTGCCTACCTCTGGTGCAGTCTTGTAAACAAGGAAGCAATCTTGGACCTATGACAGACATTAGATTCTGTCGTGATCAGAATGTTTTTAAAAACATGTCACAGATTCCTGATCTAGGTTTTTCCATGGTTAACCTCAATCACTGCAGGCAAATTCCATAATGTTTCTTTCAACAACCTATTAACACATTTTTATGTTTGTATATCTGTATATGTGACTTAGATTTCCTTGTATTAAGTTAGAAGATCCTGTAAGATTATAAAATGATCCTATAACATATATGTTCTGATGATAATGTGGGGCAGTAATAATTTTTTTAATATTCATTTAATGGACTACTAGGTAGCAAGTGTGAGAATTATTCTTTTGTAAATGCAGTGATCACTTTATTCTCCAATTTTCCTTAAGGCTAAATTTTGTTATGTTGTAAATGTGTTATTTTATACCCCTACTAGATGACACATCAACAGACATGGAATGTGATGAAATAGATTTCGCTGAACAATGTGGACTTGTCTGTAAACTGGTTAAATCCAAAGATTACAAGAGTGCCTATCAACAGCTGCGCTCTTTAGAAGAGAAGCTTCCTGCCCAAGTTCACTGCCTAAAGTAAGTAACAACTCCTTTATATTAAAAACAAAGATTCCATGACTTACCAAGCGGGAAAGCGCCGGTAGATAGGCACAATAAAAAAAAACACACACACACACAAAATTTCGAGCTTTCGCAAGCGGCGGTTGCTTCGTCAGGAAAGAGAGAAAGATGAAAGGATATGGGTTTTAAGGGAGAGGGTAAGGAGTCTTTCCAATCCCGGGAGCGGAAAGACTTAACTTAGGGGGAAAAAAGGATAGGTATACACTCGCGCACACGCACACCCACACACGCACACCCGCACACACATGCGCGCAGGCTTATTCACGAGTTTACACGAAATATTTATAAACTTGGAACAGGTGAGTATAATTAGGCAGCCCCAGCCTTCTCCCCACCCCAACACAGTTGCCACTCCCATCATATATGCTGGAAATATCACTTTGCCATGAAGAAAAATGATCCTAATCCTACTCCTAATGATCCAATTCCCCAAGACATTATCCAAATTGAACCCTGCCTGAAACAGTTCCGTCCTCCGTCACAGCGGGACCCACCTCCTCTTCCTCAAAATCACCCTCTCCAAACCTTCCAGAAATTTCTGACTTCCAGCCTTGCCTCTCAATCCTTCTTAAAAAACCTCAATCCTACTCCCAACATCACCACTGCTGAAGCCCAGGCTATTCGTGATCTGAAGGCTGACCGATCCATCGTCATTCTTCCGGTGGACAAGGGTTCCACGACCATGGTACTTGATCGTCAGGAGTATGTGGCTGAGGGTCTGCGTCAGCTTTCAGACAACACTACATACAAAGTTTGCCAAGGTAATCCCATTCCTGATGTCCAGGCAGAGCTTCAAGGAATCCTCAGATCCTGAGGCCCCCTACAAAACCTTTCACCTGACTCCATCAACTTTCTGACCCCACCGACACCCCACACCCCCACCTTCTACCTTCTTCCTAAAATTCACAAACCCAATCATCCCGGCCGCCCCATTGTAGCTGGTTACCAAGCCCCCACAGAATGTATCTCTGCCTACGTAGATCAACACCTTCAACCCATTACATGCAGTCTCTCATCCTTCATCAAAGACACCAACCACTTTCTCGAACGCCTGGAATCCTTACTCAATCTGTTACCCCCGGAAACCATCCTTGTAACCATTGATGCCACTTCCTTATACACAAATATTCCGCACGTCCAGGGCCTCGCTGCGATGGAGTACTTCTTTTCACGCCGATCACCTGCCACCCTACCTAAAACCTCTTTCCTCATTACCTTAGCCAGCTTCATCCTGACCCACAACTTCTTCACTTTCGAAGGCCAGACATCCCAGCAATTGAAGGGTACAGTTATGGGTACCAGGATGGCACCCTCGTACGCCAACCTATTCATGGGTTGCTTAGAGGAAGCCTTCTTGGTTACCCAGGCTTGCCAACCCAAAGTTTGGTACAGATTTATTGATGACATCTCACAGAAGAACCTCAAAAGTGCCCCACTTGTGACAGGATACTTTCTGGGAATTGATCAGACTTTGAATGTGGCTCCCCAACAGGGATACGACTTCCTCAAATCCTGCCCTGAAATGAGATCCATCCTTCATGAAATCCTCCCCACTCCACCAAGAGTGTCTTTCCGCCGTCCACCTAACCTTCGTAACCTCTTAGTTCATCCCTATGAAATCCCCAAACCACCTTCCCTACCCTCTGGCCCCTACCCTTGTAACTGCCCCCGGTGTAAAACCTGTCCCTTGCACCCTCCCACCACCACCTACTCCAGTCCTGTAACCCGGAAGGTGTACACAATCAGAGGCAGAGCCACGTGTGAAAGCACCCACGTGATTTACCAACTGACCTGCCTACACTGTGAAGCTTTCTATGTGGAAATGACCAGCAACAAACTGTCCATTCGCATGAATCGACACAGGCAGACAGTGTTTGTTGGTAATGAGGATCACCTGTGGCTAAACATATCTTGGTGCATGGCCAGCACATCTCGGCACAGTGTTACACCGTCCGGGTTATCTGGATACTTCCCACTAACACCAACCTGTCAGAACTCCGGAGACGGGAACTTGCCCTTCACTATATCCTCTCTTCTCATTATCCGCCAGGCCTCAACCTCTGCTAATTTCAAGTTGCTGCCGCTCGTACCTCACCTGTCTTTCAACAACATCTTTGCCTCTGTACTTCCGCCTCTACTGACATCTCTGCCCAAACTCTTTGCCTTTACAAATGTCTGCTTGTGTCTGTATATGTGCGGATGGATATGTGTGTGTGTACCTGTTCTTTTTTCCCCCTAAAGTAAGTCTTTCTGCTCCCGGGATTGGAATGACTCCTTACCCTCTGCCTTAAAACCCACATCCTTTCGTCTTTCGCTCTCCTTCCCTCTTTCCTGATGAAGCAACCATTGGTTGCGAAAGCTTGAATTTTGTGTGTGTGTTTGTGTTTGTGTGTCTATCAACCTGCCAGCGCTTTCGTTTGGTAAGTCACAATGATGTTAACATTGTTTAAAATTTTGTATATTCTCTTTTCTTCTCTGCAGCCAAACCCCGTCCGTCCCACCCATTAACGTTTTATTTTATGAGCTGCTGTGAGACTTCATTTTACTACATTTGTGATACTGCTGTGAGCAGTGCTGCAAGCAATGGAGTATTGGGTAGCGTTGTGGCTGACGTACTGCAGGTCGCCAGTTTGAATCCCATCCCAAGCAGATATTTGTTACTTAGTATTTATCATTTCTAAAAGATCCTCAAAATTTCTAACATTTGTTTGTACAAGGGTCAATCAAAAAGATTCCATTTGAAGCATGTACAGCCCAGAATCGTATGCCAATGAGGCAGAATTGCAGGGAGGCAATTGTCCTGCCAACACACCAGGTACAAAATACCAGTTTGGTGAAACACTGTCAAATACAAGTTTGGTGAAACACTGTCCTGCTGCTTGAAGTAGTTCATAATTACTTGTTTCATGTTCTTGTCATCCAGGAATTGTCAACCTCTGAAGGCCTTTGAAGGGACCAAAGACACGATAACCACGGGGGAGAGATCAGAAATATAGGGCAGGTTCTCAAGTCTCTCCCACTTGTCCGTAATGGACGAGGCTGACTTCCCAGATTGACGATGTCTCGTGTCGAACCACAACCAGCACGGAATATGGCACACAATTCTACAATGGAGATTTTCATCAGACACGCTGCCTCATGCATATTCTTCATTTTTCAATGAATATCTACAGGCGTTTGTCCTTCAGCGTCCAAGGAAAGAATAACAGCACACTGGTCCTGTTTGGATGCATTTGGTAATAACATCGTCATAGTTCACTTTTCCGCATTTAACATATGCGCGTGGAAAGACATGATGCCACACTAATCAGTTGCCTATATGTTGGTGCTTATATACCCGTATTAGAGTTTTGTTACATTGCATATGCATTTCAACCACATACTCAAAATGGAAACTTTTTAGTCACCCCCTTATATATTGTGGAACATTTGATTTTTTCGTAAATAGGAGCAGTCTCCATCCAGGAGGGACCCCGTTCTGTCTGTTGTTGTCGTGGTCTTCAGTCCTGAGACTGGTTTGATGCAGCTCTCCATGCTAGTATCTCCTGTGCACGCTTCTTCATCTCCCAGTACCTACTGCAACCTACATCCTTCTGAATCTGCTGGGTGTATTCATCTCTTGGTCTCCCTCTACGATTTTTACCCTCCACGCTGCCCTCCAATGCTAAATTGGTGATCCCTTGATGCCTCAGAACATGTCCTACCAACCAATCCCTTCTTCTAATCAAGTTGTGCCACAAACTTCTCTTATCCCCAATCCTATTCAATACCTCCTCATTAGTTATGTGATCTACCAATCTAATCTTCAACATTCTTCTATAGCACCAAAGTTCGAAAGCTTCTATTCTCTTCTTGTCCAAACTATTTATTGTCCATGTTTCACTTCCGTACATGGCTACACTCCATACAAATACTTTGAGAAATGACTTCCTGACATTTAAATCTATACTCGATGTTAACAAATTTCTCTTCTTCAGAAACGCATTCCTTGCCATTGCCAGTCTACATTTTATAACCTCTCTACTTCGACCATCATCAGTTATTTTGCTCCCCAAATAGCAAAACACCTTTACTACTTTAAGTGTCTCATTTCCTAATCTAATTCCCTCAGCATCACCCGACTTAATTCGACTACATTCCATTATCCTCGTTTTGCTTTTATTGACGTTCATATTATATTCTCCTTTCAAGATACTGTCCATTCCGTTCAACTGCTCTTCCAAGTCCTTTGCTGTCTCTGACAGAAATACAATGTCATCGGCGAACCTCAAAGCTTTTATTTCTTCTCCATGGATTTTAACACCTACTCCGAACTTTTCTTTTGTTTCCTTCACTGCTTGCTCAAAATACAGATTGAATAACATCGGGGAGAGGCTACAACCATGTCTCACTCCCTTCCCAAACACTGCTTCCCTTTCATGCCTCTCAACTCTTATAACTGCCATCTGGTGTTCCAACATTTCTACGGAATCCAAACTGATCTTCTTCTACTAGTTTTTCCATTCGTCTGTAAATAATTCGTGTTAGTATTTTGCAGCTGTGACTTACTAAACTGATAGTTTGGTAATTTTCACATCTGTCAACACCTGCTTTCTTTGGGATTGGAATTATTATATTCTTCTTGAAGTCTGAGGGTATTTCACCTGTCTCATACATCTTGCTCACCAGATGGTAGAATTTTGTCAGAACTGGCTCTCCCAAGGCCGTCAGTAGTTCCAATGAAATGTTGTCTACTCCGTGGGCCTTGTTTCGACTCAGGTCTTTCAGTGCTCTGTCAAATTCTACACACAGTATCGTATCTCCCATTTAATCTTCATCTACATCCTCTTCCATTTCGATAATATTGTCCTCAAGTACATCGCCCTTGTATAGACCGTCTATATACTCCTTCCACCTTTCTGCTTTCCCTTCTTTGCTTAGAACTGGGTTTCCATATGAGTTCTTGATGTTCATACAAGTGGCTCTCTTTTCTCCAAAGGTCTCTTTAATTTTCCTGTAGGCAGTATCTATCTTACCTCTAGTGAGATAAGCCTCTACATCCTTACATTTGTCATCTAGCCATCCCTGCTTAGCCATTTTGCACTTCCTGTCGATCTCATTTTTGAGACGTCTGTATTCCTTTTTGCCTGCTTCATTTACTGCATTTTTATATTTTCTCCTTTCATCAATTAAATTCAATATTTCTTCTGTTACCCAAGGATTTCTACTAGCCCTCATATTTTTACCTACTTGATCCTTTGCTGCCTTCACTACTTCATCCCTCAAAGCTACCCATTCTTCTTCTACTGTATTTCTTTCCCCCATTCCTGTCAATGTTTCCCTTATGCTCTCCCTGAAACTCTGTACAACCTCTGGTTCTTTTAGTTTATCCAGATCCCATGTCCTTAAATTCCCACCTTTTTGCAGTTTCTTCAGTTTTAATCTACAGGTCATAACCAATAGATTGTGGTCAGTGTCCACACCTGACCCTGGAAATGTCTTACAATTTAAAACCTGGTTCCTAAATCTCTGTCTTACCATTATATAATCTATCTGATACCTTTTAGTATCTCCAGGGTTCTTCCATGTATACAACCTTCTTTCATGATTCTTAAACCAAGTGTTAGCTATGATTAAGTTGTGCTCTGTGTATTATTCTACTAGGCAGCTTCCTCTTTCATTTCTTAGCCCCAATCCATATTCATCTACTATGTTTCCTTCTCTCCCTTTTCCTACACTCGAATTCCAGTCACCCATTACTATTAAATTTTCATCTCCCTTCACTATCTGAATAATTTCTTTTATCTCATCATACATTTCTTCAATTTCTTTGTCATCTTCAGAGCTAGTTGGCATATAAACTTGTACTACTGTAGTAGGTGTGGGCTTCGTGTCTATCTTGGTCACAATAATACGTTCACTATGCTGTTGGTAGTAGCTTACCCTCATTCCTATTTTTTTATTCATTATTATACCTACTCCTGCATTACCCCTATTTGATTTTGTATTTATAACCCTGTATTGGCCTGACCAAAAGTCTTATTCCTCTTGCCACTGAACTTCACTAATCCCACTATATCTAACTTTAACCTATTCATTTCCCTTTTTAAATTTTTCTAACCTACCTGCCCGATTAAGGGATCTGACATTCCACGCTCCGATCCATAGAACGCCAGTTTTCTTTCTCCTGATAACGATGTCCTATTGAGTAGTCCCCGCCCGGATATCCGAATAGGGGACTAATTTACCTCTGGAATATTTTACCCAAGAGGACGCCATCATCATTAACCATACAGTAGAGCTGCATGCCCTTGGGAAAAAATACGGCTGTTGTTTCCCCTTGCTTTCAACCATTCGCAGTACCAGCACAGCATGGCCATTTTGGTTAGTGTTACAAGGCCAGATCAGTCAATCATCCAGACCGTTGCCCCTGCAACTACTGAAAAGGCTGCTGCCCCTTTTCAGGAACCACACGTTTGTCTGGCCTCTCAACAGATAACCCTCCGTTGTGGTTGCACCTACGGTATGGCTATCTGTATCGCTGAGGCACGCTAGCCCTCCCACCAACGGCAAGGTCCATGGTTCATGAGGGGGGGGGGGGGGGGTGGTTCTGTCTGTATGCTCTGTAATAAGTGTGCCTTAAGTGCTAAGTGCTGTACTTACATGACAGCCTTGCTGTTGGATTTGGTGGAAATGCCAGGTACTTCAAAACATCTGTATTACAGTTGTTTCTGTTCTCCAACATAGAAACTTAGACAATATAAAAGCTCTCGCCTACATGGACACGGACCGAACTACAGACAGTACATTGTTTCTGTGGTCCATATGTTGAGGATACCAGTGTATTCTAAAATAGCCGTATGTCAGTTGAATATCAGGCATCCATCAGTGTTTCTGTAGACGCTGGTCAAGGTGCCACCTTTATTTTTACTGGCGGCTCAAAAACGTCATTTGGTGTTGAGAGTGCCTGTATTGCGACACACCTAATAGATTTCGGCTTCCCGACCAGTGTTCGGTTTTTACTGCGGAGCTTTACGCTGTCCTCCAGGCTGTCCAGTACATCCGTCGCCATCAGCGGATACAGTATATTACGTACTCAGATTCGCTCAGCTCTCTCCTCAGCCTCCAAGCTCTTTACCCTGTCCACCCTCTGGTCCACCGGATTCAGGACTGCCTCCACTTGCTCCACATGAGGGGGCATCTCTGTGGCATTCCTCTCTGGATCCCAGGACACAGTATCTGTGGAAATGAGGTGGCCTATATAGCAGCCAAGGCTGCAGTCTCTCTTCCTCAGCCTGCTGTTCACGTGGTTCCCTTTGCCGATCTACAGTGTGTATTATGTCGTCGTGTTGCTCTTTTATGGCACGATTATTGATCTACACTTCCCGATAATAAATTGCGGGGCTTGAAACCTCTTCCCTATGCTTGGACCTTCCTCCCAAACTCGATGTTGGGAGGAGGTAATTTTAACTAGACTCCGGATAGGGCACTGTCTTTTTAGCCATCAGCATCTTTTAACTGGTGATCCTCCCGGCTTTGTCCCCACTGCTCTCTCAACTGTGGAAGGTGAGAGACTTTTTACTTCAGTGCCCCTATATTACTCCGCTATGCGCCCGTTTACAGCTGCCACATGATATATCTTATCAGTGAGATGACTTTGGTCATTTGAAGCTCTTTCTGGGGAAAACAACCCACCCCCCGCCCCTTCTATAGTGATTTTCTAAGCTTTTCTTCTGTTTTTTAGTTTTCCCACATTTTGAGTTTCGCTCCCATTGCTGTTGATTTCCAATTCAGATATATATTTATTTATTTATCATTTCCCTCGCCTTCCCGCCAGGCCCTAAAACCATAACAAAAAAACAACAAAATGGCTGAAAAATTTCAACCAAGTTGCCAAATAAGGCAGGTAACATGACATGATGTGTTTGGCAAATCTGTATTTCTACTCGGACAGCACAGCCGAGCACAACAGAGATGCTAAATTGCGGGACAAATTCCAAACTGAAGAGAATATTTGAGCATAATCAGCAGCATGACCACTCAACAGAACTAGGCGCAGTGTCATAGGGAAAGAACACAGTCTTGTATAGAGAATGGTTTGGTCCTATAGCACGTACTGATTCCGAATAAGAATTCGAACAAAATCTTACATGTGGTGAGAGGGGTAAGGGAAGACAGGAAACAAGCTCTTCTGATAAGTGATTGTGCAACAGTAGACTGATTCGTCAAGTTGTGTCTGCACATTGAGGAAATGCAATGGAAGAGAGTGAGATGAAAGTGGCATGACTGGCTCCCAAATGTGATCCCTATGACATTTGTGAAAGATATCACGCCATTTACAAGACAGTTGCTAAGAGAAGAAATACAGCCATTTACGGAAGCCAGAAACTCTATGTTTGAGAGTGATTTGAAAAGTTCACAGGATCACAACCTGATGTCAGCAATAGCACAGTGAGATTCCATCGTAGTAACAGGTTGTTCTTTGTGAGTAAAAATGTGATGTATCAGAGCTCTGGGTACGAGTCTGTGTTGCAGGTGTCTGTTTTACCCTCTAGTGATTTGCGGAGAGAAATATGTGAAAGCAAAGGAAATTTGTGCCATTTTCAGAACATGCTGGGGAACTGTGCTCCTTCATAGTCAGCTGTTTGCAAGGGAACAGATAAGTTCAAATTTGGTCGACAGCTTAGACGATGATCTGCGTAGTGATCATCCAAGATATGCCTCTACCCCAGAAATTGTTGCAAAATGCATAAAATTGTTGTGGAAGATTGCCGACTGAAAGTGCCAGAAACTGCTGAAGCTGTAGGGATGTCATCTGAATCGGCATATCACATTTTAACAGTGGAATTGTATATGAGAAAATATCTACTAAATGGGTGCTGTGACACTTTGAACACAGGATCAAAAACACATGAGACTGTACCTGTTTGAACCATTTTCAGAGCAGCCAACAAGATATGTTGTGCTGATTTGCAGCCACAGATTAATCTTGGGCCTATTACCATATCCTAGAAACGAAACACCTGTCAAAGCAATAGAAACATGTTGCTTCTCCTCCACCACCAGTACTGAAGAAAGTAAAGGCAGTATGGTTGGCTATAAAGTTCCTTGTCAGTTTTCTGGAATCCAAAAGAGATTCTGCAGGTAGTTTATCTACCCACTGGTCAAACAATTATGGAATGGTACTACACGAACCTCGTGGAGCAACTATAGCAAAAGGCGTGTGGAAAAGGCCAGGTTTGCCAAGGAAGAAAATACACTCCTGGAAATGTAAAAAAGAACACATTGACACCGGTGTGTCAGACCCACCATACTTGCTCCGGACACTGCGAGAGGGCTGTACAAGCAATGATCACACGCACGGCACAGCGGACATACCAGGAACCGCGGTGTTGGCCGTCGAATGGCGCTAGCTGCGCAGCATTTGTGCACCGCCGCCGTCAGTGTCAGCCAGTTTGCCGTGGCATACGGAGCTCCATCGCAGTCTTTAACACTGGTAGCATGCCGCAACAGCGTGGACGTGAACCGTATGTGCAGTTGACGGACTGTGAGCGAGGGCGTATAGTGGGCATGAGGGAGGCCGGGTGGACATACCGCCGAATTGCTCAACACGTGGGGCGTGAGGTCTCCACAGTACATTTATGTTGTCGCCAGTGGTCGGCGGAAGGTGCACGTGCCCGTCGACCTGGGACCGGACTGCAGCGACGCACGGATACACGCCAAGACCGTAGGATCCTACGCAGTGCCGTAGGGGACCGCACCGCCACTTCCCAGCAAATTAGGGACACTGTTGCTCCTGGGGTATCGGCGAGGACCATTCGCAACTGTCTCCATGAAGCTGGGCTACGGTCCCGCACACCGTTAGGCCATCTTCCCCTCACGCCCCAACATCGTGCAGCCCGCCTCCAGTGGTGTCGCGACAGGCGTGAATGGAGGGATGAATGGAGATGTGTCGTCTTCAGCGATGAGAGTCGCTTCTGCCTTGGTGCCAATGATGGTCGTATGCGTGTTTGGCGCCGTGCAGGTGAGCGCCACAATCAGGACTGCATACGACCGAGGCACACAGGGCCAACACCCGGCATCATGGTGTGGGGAGCTATCTCCTACACTGGCCGTACACCTCTGGTGATCGTCGAGAGGACACTGAATAGTGCACGGTACATCCAAACCATCATCGAACCCATCGTTCTACCATTCCTAGACCGGCAAGGGAACTTGCTGTTCCAACGGGACAATGCACGTCCGCATGTATCCCGTGCCACCCAACGTGCTCTAGAAGGTGTAAGTCAACTACCCTGGCCAGCAAGATCTCCGGATCTGTCCCCCATTGAGCATGTTTGGGACTGGATGAAGCGTCATCTCACGCGGTCTGCACGTCCAGCACGAACGCTGGTCCAACTGAGGTGCCAGGTGGAAATGGCATGCCAAGCTGTTCCACAGGACTACATCCAGCATCTCTACGATCATCTCCATGGGAGAATAGCAGCCTGCATTGCTGCGAAAGGTGAATATACACTGTACTAGTGCCGACATTGTGCATGCTCTGTTGCCGGTGTCTATGTGCCTGTGGTTCTGTCAGTGTGATCATGTGATGTATCTGACCCCAGGAATGTGTCAATAAAGTTTCCCCTTCCTGGGACAATGAATTCACGGTGTTCTTATTTCAATTTCCAGGAGTGTAATTATTTATCAAGATAATGTGCACCCCAACGTCTCTTGTTACCGTGGCGAAAATACATAAACTAAGATATGAAATTTTGCCACACTCTTCGCACTCCATCAGACTTCCATCTATTCCTAAGTTCAAAATTTTCCTTAGTGGATGGAGATCCTTATCAAATGATGAACTGACAGCCGAAGTTGATGGGTATTTTGTAGATCTGGAGGAATCTATTTTTTGAGATAGGTTCCAGGCATTACAATAATGCTTGAGTGTGCAGGGAGACTACATTGAAAAATAAAAATATTTACTGAGGTAAGCCATTTGATTCCGCCCATTCTGAAAACTTGTGAACTACCCTCATGAGCAGGAGATAGCAGCCATGAATGTCAACTTCATACTTCCTGAAGAAATATAGAATGTTGAACTACCCTCTTACACACGAGACAACAGCCATGAATACGACTTCATTCATCAGGAAGTAATAGAGAATATTGAACAAGAGGTGTATTGGACTCAACCAACTCAAATTTATGCTGCAGCCATCAAAGCCAGCATCTGACCACTGCAGTTATAACCAACTCCTCTGCGAAGTATAATGTCTCACAGAAGAATAGGCATTTGGAGGACGGAGGAATGCACGTCGGTATATTTCCAATGTGGATATGCTGTATACTTGCACAGAAAGAGAGAAGGGACAGTATTCGATGGCTATTATACCTCAGAAAGTCAACCACTAGAACAGTCCTGTTCGCACTAGTGAACTGCATGAGATCATTCTTGACCTCTGGGGCAAAGGCCGTTATTGTACCCTTGAGGTCAGTCCTGCAACACACTGTAGCCATTGCAATGCAGAGTTCTCAGCAGCTCACCTAGCTTCCAAATTCGGGAAAACTAAGCGAGGTGACTCTGGAGGTGAGGCCACAGCAGAATCCCCATGGGCAACTGTTACTAAAATGTCAGGGAACATTATTGATGGCCAAACTATCTGGGCACTAGTACACTTCTTTCTCTGTAATGTGGAATGCTTGTTGTCACCAACTAAAGAAGAGGTGGTCTGTGATACAAAAGCAATTGTGCTGAAGGTGGCAAATGAGAAATAAGTCCATCCAACATGAACATATATCACATGGTGTTCTATCAGTGACAGAACACAGCCCCTCAAATTTGTTGTTTTAACAGATTGTAGTCGTAATGTTGTCATGGTAGCATCGCCATCCCCCCATCTAGCTGTGCAACAAGCCGTCGAACTCTCGCCTCAAGGGGCGAAACCACAAGCTACGCAGCCGGTAGGCCAGAAAGGTCAAAAGGAGTACACCTGTGAAGACTTCCTCCATCCCTCCAGCCAAATAACCAGGTCTTCATCTAACCGGAAAGGCTCGAAGAAGTCTTCCAAAGGCAAACAGTCTTCAATGCTGTCGGCATGTGAAATCTTAGCGCAACCAGCCTCCGTGTCACCGGTGCGCACCAACAACCATTTTTCGGTGTTGGACTCCACAGACTGACCGCTCAAGCAAGCTGATGCTTCTGTGAACCCCATGGGGCAGTATTCTGCTTCTGTGCCCCATTGTAGCGCCTCTTCCCCAGCTGTCACTCAGCAGCTGCTGAAAGACATGCCCACACCTCTTCATCATGACTCTCCTCCAATGGAATGGTCGCGGCCTTTGATCCCACAAAGAGGACTTACAGGTGCTTTTAGTGTTGCAGCATCCCTTTGTACTCTGCCTCCAGGAAATGAAATAATGCTCTCATGACCGCTTTGAGCTTTCGCATTTCTTACCGATTCGTTATGACCTTCCCCCTGAGGTTGTCATTCCCTCTCATGGTGCATCATGCTTCTCATATGGGATGACAGTCATAGTCAACCCTTCTCGCTGATTACCAATCTTCAAGCTGTGGCAGTTCGCCTTTTCCTTCCCCACCTGACATTTTCCCACTTTACTGTATATGGCCCTCCATCATTCACTGTCACCAGGGCCGACTTCCTTCAATTCATTGGGCAGCTACCTCACCCATTTTTGCTACTCGACTTTAATGCACATCATCCCCTTTGGGTTTCTCCCAGGACCTGGCTGACCTCCATAACCAACTTAATCTTTTCTGTCTTAACACTGGAGCACCCACTTTTCTTTCCAACTCCTTGCACACCTATTCCTATTTGGACCTATCCTGCACTGCCCAGCTTACCCATAGTCTTGAGTGGTTCGTTCTTTCTCACACCTACTTGAGCAACCATTTCCCGTGTGCTACCCATTTGCTGTCCCCTACCCCATCTGCATGCACACCTAAATGGCAGCTTCCCAGGGCTGACTGGCAGCTTTACTCCTCCCTGGTGGCCTTCGAAGAACAAGATTTCCCCAGTTGTGATCAGCAGGTCGAATATCTCACAAACGTTATCCTTACTGCTGCAGAAAGTTCCATCCCCTGCACTTCCTCTTTACCATGTCGTGTCTCAGTCCCTTGGTGGGCTGAGGCATGTCGTGACGCAATTCATGCACGTAGACATGCTCTCAGCATGTATAACTGCCTCCCTACTTCGGCAAACTGCATTCATTATGTACAGATAAGTGCAGAGCATTGTCAAGTTCTTCTGGATAGCAAAAGAGCTAACTGGGTTTCATTCATTAGTTCTTTTAACAGTTCCACACCTTCCCCTGTCGTGTGGGCCAACCTGCGATGTCTCTCGGAAACCAAGATCCATTCCCCAATTTCCAGCCTGACAGTCACTGACGATGTCATCATGGACACTATTGCTATCTCCAACACCTTGGGACACCATTTTGTGGAAGTTTCTAGCTCTTTCCACTATCACCCTGGCATTATCTATCGGAAACAAGCAGAGGAGGCTCCAGCGATACCCTTCTCTTCTCCGAAGTGTGAGTGCTACAGCTCCGCCTTTACAAAAAGGGAACTACATCATGTTCTCAGTTCATCCTGATCCTCCACCCTACGGCCAGACGCTGTCCGCATTTAAATGTTGCAGCACCTTTCTCTAGCGGGCAAGCACTTTCTGCTTAACGTGTACAAGCGCATCTGGGCAGAGGGCACATTTCCTGGATACTGACGTGAAGCCACCATCATACCCATATCTAAGCCTGGTAAGGACAAAAACCTTCCTTCTAGCTACCACCCCATCTCCCTTACCAGCAGCGTTTGCAAGTTGATGGAACATGATTCATGCCCGGCTGGTGTGTGGCTTGAGTCTCTCTAGTTACTAACAAGTGAATAATGTGGATTTTGAGTGTGGCGTTACGCAGTTGACCACCTCATTAATTTGTCCTCTCATGTCATGAATGGTTTTCTGCAGAAATCCCAGACTGTGGCCATGTTTTTCGATTTGGAGAAGGCTTATGACACCTGCTGGATAATTAGTATCCTCCATCCTCTTTACATGTGGGGCTTTCGTGGGTGCCTGCCTTGTTTTCTTCAGGCATTTTTACAAGACTATGTTTTCAAGGTGCGTGCGAGTTCTGCCTTGTCAGATTCCTTTATCCAGGAAAATGGTGTGCCTCAGGGTTCCATCATGAGAGTCGTCGTCTTTGCTATTGCCAATAACCCTATAATGAACTGTCTTCTGTCGGGTATTTCCAGCTGTCTTTTTGTTGACAATTTTGCCATCTACTGCAGTTCTCCACAGACTTGTCTCACTGAGCAGCATCTTCAGCACTGGTCTTGGTTGTCTTTACTCCTGGAGCATCGACAATGGCTTTCGCTTTTCCCCTGATAAAACTGTCTGTACGAATTTCTGGTGGCACAAATGGTTTCTCTTACCATCTCTACGTCTTGGTCCTGTTGACATTCCGTTCATTGAAACTACGAAATTTCTGGGGCTCATGCTCGATAGCAAACACTCTTGGTCCTTCCATATGTCTTGCCTTGCAGCCCGCTGTACACGGTTCATCAATCTCCTACATGTCCCCAATGGTACTTCCTGGGGTGCTGATCGAACCATCCTCCTCCGTTTGTACCGGTCCCTTGTGCATTCCAAACTCGACTATGGTGGCTTTGTTTATGCGCCTGCACACCCATCCCTCTTACGCTGTCTCAACACTATCCATCATCATGGCATCCACTCGGCCATGGGCTCCTTTTACACCAGCCTGGTTGAGTGTCTGTATGCTGAAGTTGCTGAACTACCACTGTCCTACTGCCATGGCTTTCTCCTCAGCAGGTATGCATGCCGTTTGTCTGCCATGCATGGCCACCCCTCCTATGCTGCCTCCTTTGATGATTCTTTTGATAGTCAGTATGGGGCTCATCCCTCGTCTCTGTTAACTCCTGGAGACCGCATTTGCCACTTGCTACAGTGGCGTAACTTAATACTATTAGCAACTTTTCCAGTGGGTGTGAACCCTTCACCACCTTGGCTTCGTGAAGCAGCCCATGTTAACCTTGACCTTCATTCTCTTTCTAAGGACACTTCTCCAGCCTCAGTCTATTACCTCCAGTTTCACGAGCTTCACATGGAACTTCGCGATAGTGTCTTTGTCTACACTGATGACTCTCGGACTGACTGTGGGATTGGATGTGCATTCATCATTGGCACCTGTGCCTTTTGATATCAGCTTCTGGCACACTCCTTAGTATTTATAGGCAAGCTCTTTGCCTTGTATGAGGCCATGGAGTACAGCTGGCAACACAGCTTTTCTGGTTGTGTCCTCTGCTCGGACTCACTCAGTGCCCTCCAAAGTCTATGTGCACTGTAAACTGTTCGTCCCTTAGTGCAGCAGGTCCAAGATAACTGTCACTTGCTCACTCTTCGTGGAGCTAGTGTCATGTTTCTGTGGGTCCCTGGTCGTGTCAGTCTGCCAGGAAACGAGGCTGGTGCCAAGGCTACAGGCCTCGTGCTGCAGCCTGCGAGTACTTGTATTCTCTCTGCCGTCTGTCGGTGTGGTGTCCCTTTGGCATTGCCAATGGTCCTCCCTTCACTGGAATAAGCTTTGGCTTATTAAGCCTCTCCCAGCGCATTGAACGACCTCTTAACGGCACTTCCGCTGGGAGGAGGTTATTTTAACTCGGCTGAGTATTGGGCACTGCCTTTCATGTGCTAAGTGGTGCTACCCCACCACTTTGTACACATTGCACCCAAATTTTAACTGTCTGCCACATACTGCTGGAATACTCTTTTTCTAACAATTTACATTCCAGCTTGGGTTTGCCTTCTGATTTATCAGCCATTTTAGCGACCGACGCACAGGCTGTTGACCGCATTGTACTTTTTATCCACCAAGTCAGTATGTTGAAGACCATTTAATTTTTAGTTTTGGACCTTCATTTCTGTATGGTGTTTTCTCTAGCCCTTTTTCCACGTGCCTGTTTTTAGCTGTCTCCTATTCTGTCCATTGGGACTGACATGTAGTCGTTTAACTACTCTCTGTGTTCGTGTTCTATAATTTGGACTTGGGCACGTATGACCCCTGTTGTTTTTTGCATCCTAAAGCAAAACAAACAAACATACATACACTTCAAAGTTACGCCAATTGCCAAAGCTCTGGAGATTGCAACATTCCTTGTAGCAGACTTCATTTCAAAGCACGGAGTACCCTATTTGCCGATCTTTGACTGCGGAAAGGTTTTCCAAATGAGAATAGTATCAGAGGTAATTTCATGTTGTGTCACCACTGTCGGAATGACAACTATCTACCCCCTACAGGTGAATGACCTCACAAAATGCTTTAATAAGATGTTTGCAGACGCTTTGAAGGTATGTTGATGTCTGACAAAGATTGGAATATAATACTGCCTCTTGGGACACACACATAATAGTGTGGAGGAGGCCATTATAGGCTTCACACCGTTCTTTCAGCTCCACAGTCAGAAGGCTAAAACAACAGTGGACACAATGTTCTATTTCAGTGGGACAATACTCGGGAGTATTACATGAAACACCTCACTTTCAGGTCTGATGAAGCAAGAGGGATGGGTTGCATACAATCGCAGATGGACTGAAAGCACTATAACACCAAGCACAGGCCAGAAGACTTGGTATGGCTTTTTACACATCCTGTATGGAAAGTGGGACTATCAGAAAAGTTACTGAAACAATGCTTTGGGCAGTATTGTATTCTTTATTGATTGTCAGATGTCACACGAAGTCAAGGATTATGACCCTTCATCAAAAAGACAAAAATGAAGAGGTGTCCTGCATATGTAACCCTGCTTCAGTTCTGAGGCGCACATCAACAGATCTCGCTTAGGGAAATTGAAGGCCTACTTAATGATTGTGAAACTTCAACAGGAGAAGTTAACTTCGCGACTCATCATAGTGAAGAGGATGTGACAACGCGACCCCTCATCTGAAGCAGATTGATGGCCACGAATGTCTTTTCAGGGCTCCAATAATTTGGAAATTGCGTGGGGAGAGATCAGGACTGTATGGAGAATGCGTAATGGCTTCCCACCAAAAATTCTGCAGCATACTCAAAACAACCTTGGCAACATGTGGGACCACGGTACCAATCTCCCCCCACGCTATTTCCGTGAGATCTGAAGAAAGACATTGGTGGCCATCAATTGGTTGAAGAGGTGCACGCCTGGGTGCTATCATAGACAACTGCAAACATTTTTCCATGAAGGCATTGTGATCATCTTGGCTCACAGTGGAATAAATGTATTAACTGTTACAGAAATTACTTTTGAAGTAATAAACTGTTTACTTATTTCCTTCCACCTTTCTCGTTTTTATTTGGCTGTCCCTTATATTTATAATATCTAGAAGGTGTTCAAAATTTCTTATGTTTATAATGTTCACAGGTTCTGGGATATTTGAGGTTTGTATTAATGACAGCTCTCTCCATGCATTTCTGTTTGTAAATTTATGTCTGCAATACACATGCTTTCAGCACTAATTGTTGTGCTGTAATTGACAACTGTGTTGTCAAATTTACTCCTTTATGGTTAAGACATTACAGTATTATGCTAATTAATACATATTTTACTCAGAGAAAGTGTTCTAGTGAAAGAGGTTTTTAGTAAACGAACTGAATAAGTAACTGATGATTTCGCACTTGTTTATTTTCAACAAGGAGAAGAAGTAAGCATTGATTTCATTCGGAGATGGTCCAAATCGTAAATACGTTGCTTTTTCCTATTTGTGGATCTGAGACAGTTTCCATATTCAGAAAAGTCCAAGTGGAGGAAATGAAAGATATAGAGTAGAAATTTAAACTAGCTATTATGGATTTTCAATTGTTAATGTCAAATATATTCATGTCTTGCACGTTATAAACTGTTAGTTTAGTAGTTACTGCCCTGAACTGATGTATATGTTGTATGAGTGCTAATCTCTTAAGTGCACAAAAGGGAAGAAAGACTTTCTTCTTACTATTGTAACAACTCAGTCCTTATTGACAAGACAAAATTACACTTGTAGAGAAGTTTTATCTGCTCCACCTAGTAGAGAATAGCAGTCAATTGCCTACCAGTGGAAAAGAGTGAAGAACAGTTGACCTAGGGGGCAATGAAAAGGCGGAGAGAAGGAGTAGAAAGGTGAAGAGAGAACCTATGGGGATGGAAGTTGATCTGTGTTGATGTTGCTGCAAGGTTGATAAAACCTGCAGTATAATAATAAATTCCATTTATGGTCTTGATAGCACCTTTATTATGCCAACGTACGTTTCAAAGCCACAGCTTCATAATAAAGGTTTTCAGTGGGAGCTTCAGTGTGATGTCAACACACCAGAAACACCGATCTGTATATTTTATTTTATTTTGTCTGTGTCATCTCAATCAAGCAACTCCCACATGCTCAATATACACAGTTTCAAATACAAGTCTCACGTGGCCTTTTGATATTATTTAGTGAAATAGTTTCTTTGTAATATGAATTATTTATTTTCCTTACTATTTTCTGTTCTTACAGGAACAGTGTTGATATAGAAGAACTTCATGATAACTGTGTGAAATTATTCCGTAAAATTCATTTTATGTATCATGGTGAACCTGAAGAGAGCGAAGAAAGTAAGGAACTTAAACGTGTCATTGCATTTTTAAAGGTGAGTTCATTTAATATTAAAATATTTCTAATTTTTATCAGACATAACCTATGCGTAAGATGTGCTTTTCAAATGCACCACTGAAAAGTTTTATGTTCTTAGAACACCCCAAAGCAAGAATAAAGAGGAGAAGCTATAGTGACATTTTAAAGACTGCAGAAATTATGCCATTCGATGTCTGGCATGATTACTTATTAGATGAGTGGGAAGTTCTACAGTTTGAAGCAGATGACCCAGTGTTAGAAGCAAAGGTATTGACAATTACTGGTAGCAGTACATCTCAAAAAGACTCTCATCATCTTTGCAAAAACAGACATTATGTTTGATGGGATAGCAGCAGTCAGTGATTGTGTAATGTTACTTATAATCCGTCTTGATTGCAAAAGTCTTTTTATTCATATGATCGGTTTTGGTTCACCCAGAACCATCTTCAGATCTGATATTTCAGTTACAGGAGTAACCCGTCCAAATCCAGCTACTTTCACAGGCTGTGACGCAGGAAATTCATAAGCTGATGTCCCTCTGTCCTCATTTTTTGTGACACACTTCTGGTAATCCTACTAGATCTCATTTAATATTACTTCATTAGTATCCCTGCAGTTGCTAAAGTTTGCTGATTTATTGTCATTAAATAAAAAGCAGTAGAAACAATATGGTTTCAAAGTCCATGCAATTGTTTATTCAGCCAAACTACTTGTTCCAAGGTGAAAGTGCAGAAGTTGCTGTGTCTCAAATACCTGCAAATAGCATCAAGCCCTCCAGCAACCCTATCCATGGCACACTTGCAGGCCAAGGTATGAAGAACTTGGCAGTGCATCTGAACAGTCTGATAGCTTGATAGGGATGTACTACAGACCCCTACATACCATTCTCTTTAGAGCCACAATGACAAGATTTAACTAATTAATGTGCGCACAGAGGCAGTTAAGCAGTCATTCTCCTCACACTTCATGCACAAATAGGAGTGGAAGAAAATCTAACATGTGGTGCAGTAGGAAGTACCCTTGCTATGCACTTCACCTTTGTTTGCGAAGTATACATGTAGATGCAGGGTTGTGCTCAATCAGTCTCACTCGTGTCCTGTGTGCTTCAAAATCTAAGTGCTGTAGGTCACATGACCAGGTTACATGCTGAGGATATTCCAGTACACCAACTTACCACATTGTCTGCTGTGGGGATTGATAAGCAGCCCATCCATACTTGTTCCCCATAAAGCGATCCATTAAAGTCTTTACCTTATGTGTATTGACACCTGTGTGGCAATAATATGTGAACTGCTTATTGGGATCTAACCTGGTTGATTCCCTTAACCCTCAATAAGATATACACACATCAAAAAAAAGTTTTGCATCACCTGAGTTCCGAGAGTTCTGGAACCTGCACACAAAATCGGAATAGACATCAACATGAACATCATTTCTGCCCTTTTTATTGCTCATGGAAACCACACATTGCATGTTGTACCACCGTACAGCAAGACCTTCAAAGGTGGTGGTCCAGATTGCTGTACACACTGGTACCTCTAATACCCAGTAGCATGTCCTCTTGCATTGATGCATGTCTGTATTCGTCATGGCATACTATCCTCAAGTGCATCAAGGCACTGTTGGTCCAGGATGTCCCACTCCTCAACAGCAATTCGGCGTAGATCCCACAGAGTGGTTGGTGGGTCATGTCGTCCAAAAACAGCCATTTTCAATCTATCCCAGGCATTTTCGATAGGGTTCATGTCTGGAGAACATGCTGGCCACTTTAGTCGAGTGATGATGATGATGATGATGATATCTTTTATCTTGAAAGAAGTCATTCACAAGATGTGCACGATTGGAGTGTAAATTGTCATCCATGAAGACAAATGCCTTGCCAATATGCTGCAGATATGGTTGGTGGATGGCATTCACGTATCGTACAGCCATTACAGCGCCTTCTGTGACCAACAGCGGTGTGCGTCTGCCCCACATAATGGTGCCCCAAAGCAGCAGGGAACCTCCACCTTGCTGGACAATGTATCTAGGGCGTTCAGCCTGATCGGGTTTCCTCCAAACATGTGTCTGACTATTGTCTGGTTGAAGGTATATGCAACACTCTTCGGTGAAGAGAATGTGATACCAATCCTGAGTGGTCCATTAGGCATGTTGTTGGACCCATCTGTACCACACTGCATGGTGTCTTGGTTGCAAAGATAGACCTCGCCATGGATGTCGGGAGTGAAGCTGTGCATCAAGCAGCATACTGCGCACAGTTAGTCATAACTCGATGTCCTGTGGCTGCACGAAAAGCATTATTCAACTTGGTGGCATTGATGTCAGGGTTCCTCGGTGCCATAATCCATAAGTAGCGCTCATCCACTAGAGTAGTAGCCCTTGGGCAGCCTGAGTGAGACATGTTATCGGCAGTTCCTGTCTCTCTGTACATCCTCCATGTTCGAACAGCATTGATTTGGTTCACTCTGAGACACCTGGACACTTGCCTTGTTGAGAGCCCTTCATGGCACAAAGTAACAATGTGGACATGATCGAACTGCAGTATTGACTGTCTAGGCATGGTTGAACTGCAGACAACACGAGCTGTTACCTCCATCCTGGTGGAATGACTGGAACTGATCAGCTGTTGGGCCTCCTCCGTCTAGTAGGCGCTGCTCACGTGTTTTTGTTTGCATCTTTGGGCAGGTTTAGTGACATCTCTGAACAGTCAAGGGGACTGTGTCTGTGATATGGGAACTGGGGTGATGCAAAACTTTTTCTGATTTGTGTAATAGAGAACTCCCAAATTGACCTCCTACTGTGTCCTCCAGTTCTTCGTAGTGCCACTCTGTTTAAGTCATGTATTTGGTTGGTTTGTAGAAGCTGTTTTTTGCCTATTCTTTGTCTACCATCAGCCTTTTCAGTAAGTTGTAAATTTCATCTTCGCTCGTTAAATTTTCTTAGTTCAACATTTTCCTTTTCTCTTCTGTGTAATTTCACATCTTTCAGAGACGTTTTGTGTGTCCGTTGGTTTCTAGGTCATTATGCATTATGGGTTTTGTGATGGTCTGTTATCATTATTATTAATGTGAGCACTTCATCTGACTTCCATAAAGTACTACTCTGAAAATAAAGTATTTCACTCTTTGTGACTTTTTCTCCACTTTACCATATTAATTTAGCTCAAAACTTTTGCTTTGTTTATGTTATGTTTTGTTCGCTAAGTGAGAAGCTTCTTGCGCCTTGCGATATTTTATTTGAAGCAGGCTTTGTAGATATTTCAGTTTTGTTTTACATAGTATTAGGGATTTTGTGGTCTGCAGATGCCCAAAGTGGCACACTTTATACCTAGACAAGTATTTTGATTTTCAACAGAAAAGATTTTTTATTTCTTTTTAGATATAATATCGAGAGAGACAATATTATGTCAGAATTATGTCCTCGCAGTCATTATTGCAAAAAGCGTTTTGATCAAAATGCCGTATGTTTTTCAAATAATGAAAATGCCACTCCCAGTCCCAATCCCTTGCCACAGGGACCATATTGCTGTGGAGGATGCAGGTGCAAGTTCTGTCACAGGCAAATCCTTTCACAGGCTTATCAGAGGCTGGGCCGCCTGCGAAAGCAGCTGTATACCATCTCTGCTGTAATCATTTCACAGCTTCTTATATTGCTATGACTACTGACCAGCTGTCTAACAGGATGAATGGCAATTGTCAAATTGTGGCCAAGAGCAGAGTGGACCACTCTGTGGCAGCTGAGCATGTTGTTGTTGTTGTGCTCTTCAGTCCTGAGACTGGTTTGATGCAGCTCTCCATGCTACTCTATCCTGTGCAAGCTTCTTCATCTCCCAGTACCTACTACAACCTACATCTTTCTGAATCTGCTTAGTGTACTCATCTCTCGGTCTCCCTCTACGATTTTTACCCTCCACACTGCCCTCCAATGCTAAATTTGTGATCCCTTGATGCCTCAAAACATGTCCTACCAACCGATCCCTTCTTCTAGTCAAGTTGTGCCACAAACTTCTCTTCTCCCCAATCCTATTCAATACCTCCTCATTAGTTACGTGATCTATCCACCTTATCTTCAGTATTCTTCTGTAGCACCACATTTCGAAAGCTTCTATTCTCTTCTTGTCCAAACTAGTATCGTCCGTGTTTCACTTCCATACATGGCTACACTCCAAACAAATATTTTCAGAAATGACTTCCTGACACTTAAATCTATATTCGATGTTAACAAATTTCTCTTCTTCAGAAACGCTTTCCTTGCCATTGCCAGTCTACATTTTATATCCTCTCTACTTCGACCATCATCAGTTATTTTACTTCCTAAATAGCAAAACTCCTTTACTACTTTAAGTGTCTCATTTCCTAATCCAATTCCCTCAGCATCACCCGATTTAATTTGACTACATTCCATTATCCTCGTTTTGCTTTTGTTGATGTTCATCTTATATCCTCCTCTCAAGACACTGTCCATTCCGTTCAACTGCTCTTCCAAGTCCTTTGCCGTCTCTGACAGAATTACAATGTCATCGGCGAACCTCAAAGTTTTTACTTCGTCTCCATGAATTTTAATACCTACTCCAAATTATTCTTTTGTTTCCTTTACTGCTTGCTCAATATACAGATTGAATAACATCGGTGAGAGGCTACAACCCTGTCTCACTCCTTTCCCAACCACTGCTTCCCTTTCATGCCCCTCGACTCTTATGACTGCCATCTGGTTTCTGTACAAATTGTAAATAGCCAGCTGAGCATAACACGCTTGATTTCAGTGTCTGCTCCACAGTCTGTGCCCTCCACAACCCAACCAAATTCTCTGATCCGAAAATTATATCAGCCTCAATCTATAGTAACCTGCTGTTCCCACACCTTCCATCCAACAGTTTCTGCCCACTCTGTCGTATCGCCTCCTCCTAATTCGTGTCATCATCGTCCCCCACATTGTGCTCTGCTCTCTGGCAATGCTGTCAGTCTTTTCCCCACTCTGCTGCTCTCTTTTTCCACTGCCCATTCCTCCTGTCCCCCCACCCCCACCCCCACCCCCACAGTCTCCTTACACCATACCAGGCAGCCTTGTCTGCCCACCATCGAGTCACTACACACTCCGTCAGGCAATGCTAATTCCTTTCTTCCCACCCATACCCTAATATCCCTCTTCCTTCCCTGCCCCACTCAAGATAGCTGCTTCCACTTTGACACGACAGCAGTGCCATTGGCCAGAGAGAGCGGTCGTATGTGCATGAGGTGTGTCTGCTTGTGTGAATGTTTGTGTGTTTTCTTTTCTAAAGAAAGCTGTGGCCAAAAACTCAGTGTGTAGTGGTCTTTAGCATTGTGTATGTCTGCAATTCTGTGTCTCATCTTCATGGTGAGTAGCACTTAATCATTTTCATAGTATTGCTATATGTTTTTCTTTTTCTTAAATGACATATGATATGTTTCATAATGTTCAGAAGGTTTTGATTGAAAATTATGAATTATTTACAAATAAAGGAGACAGGTCACCGAAAGGCAGAAGTATTGTGTTGTCAATAGGCCCATAAACAAAAGATGCAGAGCTTGGCTAGCTTTTGGAATGCGTGCATGTGCATATTTTTTACTACAGCTAGAAAATGGAAGTGCATTCCTAAAGCTAGCCCAACTGTATCTTTTCTTTGTGTGCCTGTCAACAATGCAGCGCTTCTGCCTTTCTGGTGAGTCATCTCCTTTATTCCTAAATAGAATGTACGTTTTACAGTTTTGTAGTATAAGGTAATGAAAACCAAAATAGATTTTCCCACAGCCAAAGCTTTTTACTCTGCTCTTGACTTCTCGTTTCATTCCAGTTGGTATCAGTTGTAGGAAACTACTGATGATTAGAGGTGACATTGCATTTTTCATAAAATGAGTCTCTTACTAGTTCTATTAACTTAGGAATTAACACAATATCTAGCACTGATGTTCTGTCATAGTTCCCTGTACCCAGCTAAGATAGAAAGTACCACAATTAACAGCAACTAGTGATATGATCCAAATATTCTCATTCTTTTCACTTTTATTAATTGTTTTGGTGGAAAATACTTCTTGCAGTCAAGTATGCTCTTTTACATTATTATGGTACAGGAGTTGGTACCCCAGCTGGAGGGCACAAGCCGGTGCTTGGGGGTGCCAAGCTGAGAGGGATGCCAGATGCATCACAGCTGTGTAATTCCTATAGATTACATATCACAATTAGTAATGGCCGTTTGGGGCACCAAGTTGTGTGGGACACCCCAGTGAAAGGTTTGTATACAGTGTGTTTCCCAATTAGTGGTGGAAACTGATATGGGTGGTTGAAAATGTATGAGGGAAAAGCAGGCGGGAGAAGGTGCCAAATGAGAAGTCGCTTATATGCAGAAAGATCCTTGAACTGGCTGTGGTCCAATATTATCCTTGATGATTCGCTTGTGTGTAGACAGATTCTCGAACCGGCTGTGGTCTAGTATTATCATTTGTTGGATGACATAGTAACAAACAGTACATGTAAAGAGAGACTATCAATTCATTCAACAGAAACAGTATTTTTAAGGGTAACCCTCTCGAAAATATATGTTAATGAACAAATATTGAAATACTCCGGGTAATTCCCACATGTTCACTTCCACCATTTCTCACATACATCTCTTTAATTTCAAATTAATTTTAGTCAGTGTTGTTATGGTCTTCTGTCCAAAGGCATCCCCTGATGTGTGAGAATGTGTCCTATTAACCAATCCCTTCTTTTGGTCAAGTTGTGCCACAAATCTCGTCTCCTCAATTATATTTAGTACTTCCTCATTAATTACATGATTGACCAGTCTGATCTGCAACATTCGTATGTAGACCACATTTTGAGAGCTTCTACTCTCTTTCTACCTAAACTGTTTATTGTCCATGTCTCATTTCCATTCATGGCCACATCCCAGACAAATACCTTCAGAAAAGACTTCGTAACACTTAAATTATATTTGATGTTAACAGATTTCTCTTGCCATTGCCAGTCCACATTTTTATATCCTCTCTACTTTGGCAGTCATCAATTATTTTTATTAGTTTGCTGCCCAAATAGCAAAACTCATCTACTTTAAATGTCTCGTTTCCTAATCTTATTCCTTTAGCGTTACCTGATTCAATTTGACTACGCCATCATCCTTGTTTTGCTTTTGTTGATGTTCATCTTATATCCTCTTTTCAAAACAGTGTCCATTCCATTCAACTTCTCTTCTGAATCCTTCGCTGTGTCTGTCAGAATTACAATATCACCAGCAAAGCTCAATTTTTTTTCTTTTTCCCTGAAATTTAATTCCTACTTCAAATTTTTCTTTGTATTCTTTTACTGGTAGTTCATTGTCCAGATTGAATAACTTTGATGATAGGCTGCAACCTTGTCTCACTCCCTTGTCAGCCAGTGCTTTCCTTACATGCCCCTGACTCTTACTACTGCCGTCTGGTTTCTGTACAAGCTGTACATAGCCTTTTGCTCCCTGTGTTGTACCCCAGCTACCTTCAGAATTTCAAAGAGAGTATTCCAGTCAGCATTGTCAAAACCTTGCTAAATGTCTACAAATGCAATAAATGTAGTTTTGCCTTTCCTTAACATATAAGTTCTTCGTCTATTAACTAAAATACTACACTGTACCACACGGTTACTATGCAGCAGACATCACCTAATACATTTTGTTATATGTTGTTCCAGGATTCAATAGCATATGTGGAGCTAATGAACAAAGCCTTACCAGTTATATGTTCATTGCTAACTTCAATGCAAACAACAGATATAGTGGAGGCAATTGAATTCATCACCAGTGCTTACCAATTTGGTTTATCTCAGGCAGAGAACAGCATGCGAGAACTATTGACTTTGGTGCTGTCTGGAAATGAATCTGTTCTGTCTGCTGTATCTGAAGCTTATTACCAGGTTTACCTTAAGACAGAAGAAACTGATTCAAGGTTAGTGATTTATATTATGTTAACAAACATGTCAAACATTTCTTTTTTGGCACAAAAATATGAACTGTTTAATCGTATTATTACAGGAAACATTCAGAAATTGTTGTGAAGAACTTGTGCCACTTAGTGTCTACAATTAATGCTGGACAAAAGGCAGCATTGGACAGTCTGCTGTTGGAATGGCTTAAGAAAGGCTACATAACTCCAGGTGACATACAGGTAGGTTAATTAAATTGCAGTCTTGTTCAAAATAACACAAGTTCTTGAATGCCCATTGCATATCATCTATGAAAGAGCGCCACCATTCTGAGCACAGGAGTTACAAAAATCCATACCAAGAGGAAGCCAAGGAGGAGGAGTTGTTAACTTATTGGCAGTTAGTGAAAATTAATTGGCCACAGTAAAAGCTGTGTGATCCTGTGAAGACCTTTTGAGGATTTACACTCATTATTACTCTTAAATATGAAATTACTTTGTCAATCATGAAAGGACCTATTAAGTATAATACTAACAGTTCTGGCACTCTGCTTTGTGGGATTTCGTACTTATAAAATGCTCTCAGTTAACTTGTAGATTGCGTTCCAAGCTTTTGATGATATCCTCTGTTGTCTTTGTTAAGAAAACAAATTAACTGTCAATGAGGTCATGGGAATCCACAGAGATGTGATGTACTAAAACCTTCTGTTCTCAGAAGCTGCACTGGCACTAGTTATTATACATTGCATACAACATTATTTTTATTCTAAGATTCACAAATGATGGCAGTTTGGACAAAATGAGACACAGGCGGGGTTGCAGTATGTTCTGTTCCAAGCAACACTTCTGGTAGGTGCATAAACATGCTTTGTACTTCAAATAAGCATGTATCTCATAAATTACGTCCCTCACATGCATATGTAAAATTTATCATTACCAATGACAACTTGAAATAAATGGAATGAAAATTCAGTAAATAACATGCTACAATAATGTTTAATGCTCACATTGCCCAAAACATTTACAGCAAAGCACTCCAAACACTACTAAAGCTCACTGGCTATTGGAGAATGAATGGCACAGGTGCATAGAACAATCCGAAACTCAACCTCTATCATTTGTGACTCCCAACTCTAGTACATTACAAAATAAAATGATACTCCCCTGTAGTCTCATAGTATCAAGTGCCTGCTTTCATGCATTGTTGAGTGCATGAGTCGTACCTCCATTAAATTTATTAATGCAGTCTAATTTTCGTCAGATGGTAATGACTTTATCACAGTAATCTGAAGAGTGGGGTAGATTACCTATCTCCTCAACCAAAAACTTACGATCGTTCATTAGTTTATATATGGCCACTCTCATGTTCCTCATTGTGGCACCTCAGAATTTGTATTTTACTTGATGGCTGTCTAATGTCTGGAAGTTAAAGTTTTCCCTCTCGTCAGGTTGTTGTAAGTTTCTTCTTCCAGTCAGGCTCTGCTCTTTATGGGTACTAAAACTATAGGAGTACAGAATTTCATTTAACTCGTGATTCATGATATCGGTAATTAAATAATAACTATATGATGCAACCACCTGCTTGTTTGAAGTGCTAAGGATTCTTCTTCGTGTATAATAAGCCACCTGGTGCTAGTAGACAAAAATACAGATTTCTGTTACCACAACTAGAATGCAATGGAACAAGTAATCCGTAAAAAAAATCTTCATCTGTTTATGAAACAAATTGAGCTCACATGATATTAATATTGCAGCTGGAGCCTGCTCCACTCAAGTTTTTGTTTCACATTACAGTTAAGCCACATGCTTATCAGCTGTGCCGCACTACACAAAACCAAGGAATGAGGGTCGGCACAGCATGACACATCTAGTGTGGACAGAACTGTACTGTACTGCGCAACTGCACAGTTGGTACACCAAACAAAATGGTAAATTTGTGTATCCTGTGTTTGGATAGTGTTTCTCGTTTTCCATTTTTACTGGCATTTATGCTGGAACATTGTTGTGAATCTATGAACAGTGTGCGCAATTCTGCCTTGGCCTGTGCCTTTCTGAGCTGCTGTGCACCATGCGTTTGTGCACAGCACATCCAATGTGGACATGGCTTTGCACTGCCCCAGTGCTGGTGTGACAAAAGCTTTGTTTATGGTTTGCCGGTGCTTCTATGCACTGCTTGTAAGTGGTGTTAAACTGAATGTTATTGGTGTGGTAGGTGATTGAATATCCTGTCCCAGAAATCGTTCCTTCCCAATTCTACTGCTAGGTGCTGGAAAGATGCGGCCCTCAACAAATTCTTCTCCTGTGACAACCTCATCATTTCAGAGTAGCACTTGCAACCTATATACTGTGTTGATTGACAGTGGCAGGTTGAAACGATGATGGCACTGTTTATGTCATTGCATGGTACAAGAGCTTGTGTTGTCAATCTATGCCAGTGAACATCGCTGTCACTGCCAATGACAAGTGAACTTCCTTAGGCAGAAACTATGTCAGTAAAACATTTTGCAATTTAGATTAGTGGGATTATGTTAAAAATAAAATCATCCTTAGGAGTGTCTTTAAAAAATGGGAGGGTCAAGCTTACATTTATGTTGTTATATATTAGTTTATAACATTGCAGCATTCTTGATAGCTATTTCATCATATTGTTAGTAGCAGTCTTCTGCCTGTCTCTTTTTTCCTCCAAGATATGAAACTTGATACTTCAAATAATATAGATTCATGGATGTTCGTTTGTTCCAGATTATGTGGGAGTGGGTGGCTATGGCAGAACCAGAAATAAGTGCAGAGGACAGCAGACATGCTTTGGTTTTGCTGGACATACTTGCTGTGTGAGTTGGATTTCACACAAGAGATTTAATGGAAAAAAACTCTTTTTTTAGTAACAAAACAGAAATGTTATGTTAACAAGTAATATGCAGCTGTCTCTCAGCAAAGACTGTTCAGACCAAAGACTTTGACACAGGTGTTTGTGTTGTCCTCATCATTTCATCGTTATCATCATTTGTGGCCATGGATAAATTTGAATGTGAAAAAAAACTGGGACTTTGTATGGGCACTAATAACCACACAGTTGAGCACCCCACAAACCAAACATCAACTACTCCTTTGACACACTTAAATGAAAAGCACGTAACTAGCAGCAGAAATGTAATTTTCATTCATTCTTCTTTGATAGATACACTTGTTTGCATGGCCATTCTAATATATTCCGTTTTAAAGCCAGCCTATACAAATTCTGGGAGTTGAGTTCTGTGAGGGAGAGTAGTAGCTTACCTTTTTTTCCCCATAAACTTACTTATGCTTGCAGAAATATAAGACATCATATTAATGAAAGGCCGACTCATTGAGTTTGAATTGTTCATAATTGTGCAGAATTTTCTTCAGTAACAGAGCCAAAAACACCATTCAAAACACCGTTTTTTAAAGACAAGCTCCTAAAGAATTACTTTTTCTACTTGGAGGGAAATGTTGGCATGCTTTTATTTAAAAAATTCCACTTATTTTATATTTGATGTTTTCCCCAACCCACTTTGCACTCTATTTTTTGTGCCTGCATTGTAGGTCAGGTCCATCTATCAACACTAATCATACTGGTGTCCAAAATTGTGCAAGGTTGGTCCATTTTTCCATAAAACCGTATAAACAGGTGACAGTAAAGTAGAAACAGTGTAAAGGATGCAGAACATAAACAATTGCAACATGCATAAAAGTAAACAAAAAGTTCTTTGTTTTTTCCAACTTAACGGATTTGCTCACACATTCTGACAGAGTTAACGCACTCAGTATGGTGTGTGACAACACCTGGCAGTAATACAGGCCTGGCGGCAACTAGGCATGTTGTGAATGATGTCATCAATTTCATGTTGAGGCAATAACACACATTCCTCCTGCAGAGATGCTTGCAAGTCTTGGAGAGTGGTTGGCAGATGCTACTGTGATACAACCTATCTTCCTACTGCATCCCAGACATGCTTCATGGAATTCAAACTGGGAGAACAAGCAGGCCATGCCGTGCGTGCAATAACTTCCATTTTCAAGAAAACTAATATTAGGCACCTGTGCTCTATGAGGTCTAGCATTATTATTCATAATTACGAAATCTGGGCCCACTCCACCTTGTAACGACCGCATATGATGTCCCAAGATCTCGTTACAATGCCTGACAGCAGTTAAAACCTGCCACTCCAACTGCACAATTCCATGATAAGGTATTATGAAGATGTATTAGAGTCATCAGCATAACGCGTGCCCACACTATTGGTACCCTCCGCAATACCGGTCTCTTTCCACAATGTCTGGATCCCAGGATCGTGTTCCATGTTACCTCCAATCATTCTCCAGATCAAATTGGGACTCGTCTGTTGTCCCAACATTCAGGTGGCATGTTGGCGACTCCACTCTACAGACATTCCCTTCTGTGGGAACGCATCAGAGGTTACATACAGAAGGTCTCCATTAACACAAGTCACCCTGCTGAAGTCTTCTATATGTTATTTGCCTCGATACAACAAGTCCAGTGGATGCTGTGAGGTCAGCAGCCAGTTGCCGTGTAGTATTAAGGCAGCACTGTCATGCTGTTACAGCCAAATAATGTCCCCTCTTTCTGATACCACATATGGTGGGCCCTGAATTGGTCTTTGGGAAACAGTTTTGATCTTTGTAAACTGTCACAACAAACAACAGAATGATTCACATGAAGCCATCGGGCTACATCAGTTTGCAACTGTCCTGTTTTCCTTCTTCTGACAGCCCTCTAGTGCAGAGTTTGGCAGGCATCTTCTCCATACCATGTGTGACTGTGTATACAATGATGCAGATGTGGGACTGTTGTGCAAACACTACCCTTTTGATAGGTGCACTGACGTCATCATTAGTGTGGTTGTCCATTCACCGGAATGCCATCTTCTGTGAAGAACACGCACGTTCAGACATATGTTGACAGTTTGTATGATTATATCGTGAATTACACATGGGATGGAGAAATGGTAGTTTGTTGCTTTAATGTAGGACCCCAGTGTATGATATCCCTCCAAAACAGAATTGAAAGAAGACCCTACACACATGTAGTATAGTTTTCTTTCTGTTTTGTGATACATATCATTATCTGATTGATCATACTCTTCCTTTTGCTACCATTTTCTCAAACAACCAAATTTTTTTTAAATAACTTAGAGTTTCAGTAATTTTGAATCAGAATCTGACTTTTATTGCTTTATGACAGTATTATGAAAAGGGTAGATTGGTGTTCCCTATATAGCAGAGATGCTGCATCACAGATAGCCACAAAAAAAAAAAGATTGTCAAACAAGTAAGCTTTCGGCCAAAAAGGCCTTCATCAGAATCACACACACACACACACGACCACAGTCTCTGGCTGCCGAGGTCAGACTGTGAGCAGCAGCACATCATAGAAGTAGTGATGCGCATGATGTGCAAAACATGCCTAATCCACCCACCCAGCACTTCCTATTCCAGCCCTGTCACAGGTTTATCGCACCCCGTCAGGGGCTGGGCCACCTGTGAAGGCAGCTATGTCATTTACCAGCTCTGCTGCAATTGTTGCACAGCTTCTTGTATTGGTATGGTGTTGCATGCTGGCCCGGGATGCTAGAGTTGGTGGTCGTGTGTGCGCGTGAGCGCATGCACTCTGATGAATGCTATGGCCGAAAACTGAGTGAGTGTCTTAATCATGCCTGTGTGCAACTTGACTTGTCTTTGCGGTAAGTAGCAATCTATCTTTTCCTACATTGTTCTTTCTTGAAGTCATAGATATCATAAATTGTACTTTCACCTTTTGGAAAGCCAAACCAATTTTTTGATATTGTATTAAATTTTTTTACAGAAATTTTGAATTTGATTTACAGCAATATTTCAGAAAATACATAAATAAGGGAAACTGTATGGTGCTTTCCCTTATATGCTTTGTATCCTTTCTTAAATACTGGTTTCTCTTGTGCATATTTCATAAAATCTGGATAGTAGCCTTCTTCAAATCATTAACTATTTTGGACAGTGGGTGTGCTATCGTATTCGAATCTGCGTTTATCATCTCGATAGTCTACCTCAGCTTTGAGTTTTGCTATAGTTATGAAGAACTTATTCAAATTTTCTGATATCTGAGCAAGATTTTAGATTACACACACACACACACACACACACACACACACACACACACACACACACTTGCTAGATTTGATTCAGATTTGAGGTTTGACACCTGTCCATAGAAACTGTCATTTATTTCTGTGCTCTTCAATTAATTTAGTGTTTTGCATTTTATTTGCTGCTTTCCCAACCTCTTAAACCGTTTTTGTATGATTTAACATAGTTAATAAACACACGACTCATCAAATTTCATCTCAGTGTTTAGCTGTCTCTTCCTATTACCACATGTTTTTTATGCCAAAACCATTCCATTTTAGTTTATTTGTTATGTTTGTTTGACAGACTATGAATGGAAATGTTTCATTGAAAATATGTAAAAACCTGTTGAAAGACTTAACAGAAAATTTGAACATGAGCCATGATGTTTGCACCAACTAATCTACAGCATATTTTCCTTACTGAACTGTCTGCTCGTGGAACATCTCTTTGCATTTTCTTCATTTATCATCAGTAAACTAGAGAGATCTGAGTGTCTAAGTTCAAAGAGAATTTGGCAGTGTTATAAATGTATACAGTAATTTGTTAAAATATTTACATATTGCTCCCTGCTTATTTACCATAGTGAAATTTAGTCTTATAGTTAAATTCATGACTTAAGAAATTAAGTTGAAGTGCTTGTTTGTTTGCTGTATATAGGATAAAATCAACATAAATTACTATTTTACCACTCTTTCCTGTTGTGAGTTTATGTAGAAGACACTAGAATTTATTTTAAAATAATTTGATTATATCACGAAGATGATAATAGTAATAAGAATTCTATCATTCTAATTCTACTCAGCAACTTTAAAATATAAGTTCTTCATTCAGTAATTTAAAATTGGCTCTTTTTATTGTAATGAGTTGTTAACCAGTATACAAGAGCATCCACGAGTTTCCTACAAAAGCTACTAGTTAATATAAATTTTCCTTTGTTTAAAACTGTGATGGAATCTTTTATAACACAGTGTTTCTTTAGGTAACTAACTTCGACATCATTTTTCTTCTCAAAGAATGATTTGCAGCTCATCATTTTTTGTGGTTTTATTCTGTGGATACATTGCACTTCCACCGTTTATGTTCCATTGCATTAAAAATGAAGACTTACACTTGCAGTTTTGAACATATTTACTTAAACATTTAGCAAAAAGTTAAGGAACTTAATGTGTTTAGATGCAAGCCATACTGTGCTTTACAACTCGTAATAATAAACTTGTTTGAGTCTACAAATATTGCTCCTAATCCATTACACTCACCTTGATTGCTGTAGTTTATTTTCTCTTTACATCTGTCAGTAACTGATCTTCTGTCCAATATGCCATACAATATAATTTTTTAATGTGGGTAAATACTTTTCGCTGATCAGGTAATCTTCATTGTTTCGCAAACCAGCTCCTCTTTATTGCAGCCCGTCTTATGCTCTGAGACAATATTACTTCTACTGTCCAAACACTTGAGAGCATGCTCACATACGTGACACATAGGTGAGAAAAGAAACAGGCCCACCTGACAAATCAGTCCTCTGCCATAAAGTTCGTCAGCTCATAATTAATGACACAACACGAACCATAATCCGTCCCAGACTAACAGGCATCCTTATTGCCAGTTATTTGCAGGATGGAGTGTCTTTAAGCAAACATACTTGGTTCGATTGTTCTTGTGTAATATATGTACATTGGTTCCCAGCCAAAATGTCCACATCTAGTAATTAGTTTTCCATTCTTTAGCCACAAATATCCACTGGTAAATAATTATGCTTCAAACCGTAGTACTGCAGGTAGGCCTTTAAATATGTCTGCTTGTGTCTGTGTATGTGCGAATGGATGGATATGTGTGTGTGTGTGTGTGTGTGTGTGTGTGTGTGTGTGTGTGTGTGTGTGTGTGTGTGTGTGTGTGTGTGTGTGTGGGCGCGCGCGCGAGTGTACACCTGTCCTTTTTTTCCCCTAAGGGAAGTCTTTCCGCTCCCGGGATTGGAATGACTCCTTACCCTCTCCCTTAAAACCCACATCCTTTCGTCTTTCCCTCTCCTTCCTGAAGAAGCAACCATCGGTTGCGAAAGCTTGTAATTCTGTGTGTGTGTTTGTGTGTTTTGTTCATGTGCCTGTCTGCCGGCACTTTCCCGCTTGGTAAGTCTTGGAATCTTTGTTTTTAATATATTTTTCCCATGTGGAAGTTTCTTTCTATTTTATTTAAACCATTTATGTATATAGACAACAACAGTGGCTCTGTCACACCTCCCCGGGGCTCTCCTGACAAGACCTTTGTCTCTTATGAACACTCATCATAGAGGACAACATAATGGGTTCTATTATTTAAGAAGTCTTCGAGCCACTCACATATCTGTGAACTTATTCCAAATGCTTGTACATTCGTTAACAGCCTGCAGTGGGACACCATGTCATATACTTCCTGGAAATCTAGAAATATGGAATCTACCTGTTAGCCCTAATCCATTGTTCACATTATATCATGTGAGAAAGGACAAGCTGAGTTATGCACAAGCGATGCTTTCTAAAATCGTGGTGATTTGTAGACGTAAGCTTATCTGTCTCAAGCTTATTGTGTTTGAACTGAGAAGATATTCAAGGATTCTGCAGCAAACAGAAGTTAGGGATATTGGTCTGTAATTTTACAGATCCATTTTTTTACCTTTCTTACATAGTGGAGTCACCTGCACTTTTTTTCCAGTTGCTTGGGACTTCGTGCTGGGCAAGAGATTCATGATAAATGCAGGCTAGGTAAGGGGCCAATGCCTTAGAGTAATCCATGTAAAATCGAACTGGGATTCCATCCAGACCTGCTGATTTATTTGATATCACATCTTTCAGTTGTTTCTCTATGCCAGGTATGCTTATTACTATGTTGTCTATATGGGAGTATGTCCGATGATCAAATGGCGCTGTGCTTGTTTGATTTTCCTGTGTGAATGAGTTCTTGAATATGAAATTTCAAACCGTCTTTCATTTTGCTATCTTCAACTGCCACACTAGACTGGTCACTAAGGGACTGAACGGAAGCCTTAGACCCACTTAGCGATTTTACATAAGACCAGAATGTTCTCAGGTTCTCAGCCAGATCCTTTTTTAAGGTGTGACGTTGATGGTAGTTTTATGCTTTGCCCAAAGGTCTTTTCATATACGCACAAATCTCTACCAACCTCAGCTTGTTGTCATTTGTGCATTCCACTTCGAACTAAGAGTGGGGCAGCCTCTGCTTCCTCAGCAAATGCCAAATTTCTTTATTAAACCATGGTGGGTTATTCCTACCCTTTATCCACTTTCCAGGCACATAACTCTCCAGACAATGGTTTAGAATCTGCTTAAACTTTGCCTGTAATTCCTCTACAGCCATCTTACTGGAACTAAGTGATGCCAATTCACTATCAAGTGAGATGCTAATAACTACTTATCTGCTCTATCTAGCAGAAACACTCTCTTAGCCTTCTTTACTGATTTATTATCTTTCATAATTGTAGTTGTCATGATGACATCATGATTGCTAATTTCCATTTCTATACTGACATCTTCAATAAGGTCTGGCCTAGAATGAAATTTTCACTCTACAGCGGAGTTTACGCTGATATGAAACTTCCTGGCAGATTAAAACTGTGTGCCAGACAGAGACTCGAACTCGACACCTGCATGGTGCTTCTGTGAAGTTTGGAAAGTAGGATATGAGGTACTGGCAGAATTAAAGCTGTGAGGATGGGGCATGAGTCGTGCTTGGTAGCTCAGTTGGTAGAGCACTTGCCCGTGAATGGCAAAGGTCCTGAGTTCGAGTCTCGGTCTGGCACAGTTTTAATCTGCCAGGAAGTTTCAAGGTATGACCGACCTTTTTGTAGCTACAAAGTCGAAGATATTTCCATTGTGTGTGGGTTGCTGAACTAACTGCTTAAGACAGTTTCCAGAAAACATGTTCAGAAGTATTTCTTAGGGCTGGTTGTCTGTACCCCCTGCAGTGAATCCATAGACATCCCAGTCTATACCCAATAGGTTAAAGTTGCCTCCAACTAGTATTGCGTGATATGGGTATTTACACGCTATCGACTGAAGAATTTCTTTGGATAACTCTAGAAATGTCACAGTAGCATCGGGTGGCCACTAAAAAATCCAACAGTTAACTTGGTGTCACTTACACCTGTTATATGCAGCCAGATGACTTCACTGTTACATTCAGCTTTGACATCAGTAGAAATAGTATTTTTATCAGCTGTAATTAATACACCCCCTCCTATGGCCTCAAATCTTTCTGATATACATTCCCAGGCCCATTAAATACATCAGAGCTTTCCACTTCAAGTTTCAGGGAGCTCTTGGTCACAGGAATAATTTGAGTATGAGAACTTTCCTGGAGGGCAGTGAATTCGGGAACTTGATTACGAATACTATGACAGTTTACTGATTAAATTGTGACAGTTGAAGTGTCCTTCTTCCAAACACCCTTTGACTTCCCTCACTGCATGTTCTTTTGACAGTGTTGCTGCTCTCTGTTAGTAAAACAGTGCCCCATATCTGTTTTTAATCCATTTATTCATAATAATATATTGAATTCTCTCTCTCTCTCTCTCTCTCTCTCTCTCTCTCTCTCTCTCTCTCTCTCTCTCTCTCTCTCTAAATAAACACCGGTTTACAGTAATGGATTTCAAAGTAGACAACAGCATAATTATATTAATTTTCAATGTTTACCAGTATTAGAAATAAACTGTTATTTAAATTCATGCAAATTCTGTCTCTGAGATTTGGTTATGCTTGTACAGCGGTAAAGCACTCTAGCAATGTCACCTAGAGGGTGCTAGCATTACACGTATACAAAGTCACACTATTTGGTACTTAGATGGCACATATTCAACCATTCTGACATTCATACCTCAAGTAACCTTCAGGCACCAGGGGAACATTAATCAAATGCCATCCATACGGATGGTGTAGGCACCCACTCAAAGGTATTTCATTCTACTAATTTCTCTAGTTAATAGTCCCTTCATAATTTTTACAGTGCTGTAATAGTATCCATAGATAGTTTACTGGACCTGTTATTTCTATCCAACACATCGCATATGTTCAAATAAAACTTTTCTGTTAAGAATGGGAATTCGAAATTACTGTTTAATCTTATAAGAGAATATATTAGCATTATGTGTATTGTTGGCAGCTGAGAATTATGTGCAGTAGGAATATGGGCATGAGTGGGCTGATGTGGTCTAAACCAGTGTTCTGCAACCTATTACTCATGGTACCGCAAGACAGGCCCAGACTTTTAATAAAGCATACAAAAATGACCGCCTCTAGTAATATAATTATAAATTGTTACATTGGTATGTAATCTTCTATGATTATTATTGTTGTTATTGTTGTTTTTTTATAAAGCAGCAATAATACTCATGCACTTTTTAACAACCTATTAACTTTAGTTCACAGTAGTAAATAGACATTGGCAATATGAATTTTAAAGTAATTAAATCCATTTATGTCTTCATTGAGATACTTGAGTCTGGTTAGCTGCATACAGACACTGATTTGTGGCAGAATTGTGTACAAAGCAAGCTCCACTTCTTCATTGATTGATTTGAGTCTCTGTTTGATGTTTTAATTTCAGTCAATGTTGAGGAATCGAGTTCACACAAATATGTAGTTGAAAATGGTAATAACATGTTAACTGTCGTCTCAGAGATAGATAAGCTTTCACTGCTCATTGACAAACATAATGTATCCAACTGCACCATCAAAAATTTTAATTTACATGCTCTGTCTGCTTTTAAATGTATCAGTTCCTATTGCAAGCAAAAACATAAATCATTCAGATGTTTTGAATCCATGAGTGGATCACGAACTTAGTCAGAATCTTCAATACTCTCTTTAAAGGAATCTTCAGTAGCCTCCTAAACCTAAAAGTATTTTTTTAAATTCTGTTGGAAGAGTACTAAATGTTCTGTAATTCATTGCGTGATGTGGGTATTTCCACGCTACTGACTGTACATACAGTTGAGAACTTTTCACACAATCCATTTTTTATCATCTATATCCACAAATTTAAATTATTAATATCATTGAATATTATTAAAATTCTCAGAATATTTTTGTTTCTATCTTGCATTTGTGTACTTAGTTCACAAAAATATTGGGAAGATTTGCCAACTTAGATACTGATTCATCATCTTCAAATAAATCCACATATTGTTGCCTCTCAGTAGTCAAAAATGCTAGTACCTCATCTATAAGTTCAAACGTTCACATTAACACTGTACACCAAGATAATGATAATACTTTGGTATAAAGCAGAAGTGTAGTGTGCTTGGATCCCATTTCTTGACACAAAAAGTTAGAAAGCTGTGTGTTTCGGGACCACAATTTGATGAAGTTCATGGTATTTACCACTTTCCTGTCATAATTTTCAGAGTAGATGGCAATGACTAAGCAACAATGGCTTCGTGGTGAATGAGAGAATAGTCGTTCATAAGTTAGGACTAACTTCGCGTACTTCACCCACAAACCCTTTCACTCAACCTGTCATAGAAATGGCTCAGTCTGTACAAACACTAATGCAATTCCCCATTTTAATTCATTATGGACCAAATATTCAATAGTCGCACAAACTGTTTCTTCAGTGGTTGCTTATTTGGGCTCTTCTTTGCAATAAAAGAAAATACTTGTAGTTACATCTGTAGACATACTCTATGATCAAAAGTATCTGGACACCTGGCTGAAAATGAATTAAAAGTTTGTGGCACCCTCCATCAGTAATTCTGGAATTCAGTATCGTGTTAGCCCTTCCTTAGCTTTGATGACAGCTTCCACTCTCACAAGCATACATTCAATCAGGTGCTGGAAGGTTTCTTGGGTAATGGCAGCCCATTGTTCACGAAGTGCTGCACTGAGGAGAGGTATCGATGTCGGTCGGTGAGGCCTGGCACGAAGTCGGCGTTCCAAAACATCCCAAAGGTGTTCTATAGGATTCAGATCAGCACTCTGTGCAGGCCAGTCGATTACAGGGATGTTATCGTCATGTCACTACTCTGCCATAGGCCATGCATTATGAACAGGTGCTCGATCGTGTTGAAAGATGCAAACGCCATCCCCGAATTGCTGTTCAACAGTGGGAAGCAAGAAGTTGTTTAAAGATCAATGTAGGCCTGTGCTGTGATAGTGTCACGCAAAACAAGTGGTGCAAGCCCCCTCCATGAAAAATGCAACCACACCGTAACACCACCATCGCCTCCATCGCACTATATACACTGGCTGTCGATGTTCACTGGGTATTCGCAATACCGACACCCTGCCATCGGATAGCCACATTGTGTACTACGATTCGTCGCTCCACACAATGTTTTTCCACTGTTCAGTCATCCAATGTTTACACTCCTTACACCAAGTGAGGCTTCGTTTGGCATTTACCTTCGTGATGTGTGGCTTATGAGCAGCCACTTGACCATTAATTCAAAGTTTTCTCACCTCCTGCCTAACTGTCATAATACTTGCTGTGGATCCTGATGCATTGTGGAATTACTGTGTGATGGTCTGGATATATGTCTGCCTATTACACATTACAACCCTCTTCAACTGTCGTTGGCCTGTATACTTTTGTGCTGACTTGTCCCTTCACGTTTCCGCTTCACTATCACGCTGGAAACAGTGGACCTAGGGATGTTTAGGAGTGTGGAAATCTCACGTACAGGTGTATGACACAAGTGACACCCAATCACCTGACCACGTTCGAAGTCTGTGAGTTCTGCGAAGTTCCCCATACTGCTTTCTCATGAAGTTTTATGAGTACTGATGTCGCTAATATGGAGTATCTGGCAGTAGGTGGCAGCACAATGCACCTAATATAAAAACATATGTTTTTGGGGGTGTTTGGATAGTTTTGATCACACAGTGTACCTTATGCGGGAAGGAAACTGTACATGACCATCTATATCCCTGCACATCAGTGAGAAGTGAGAACTTTAAACCATTCTTTATTTGCTCCTTCTAAATATTTTCAATGTCACTAAGTTGGTGGCTGATTGCGTCAGCAGAGAAAGAAATGTTGCGTCTGAACCAAGGACAATTTTTACCATTTTATTACTCACAAGCAATAACAATGTTTCTGCTATTGTTAGTGGTTTTCCAATTGTGATAAGTTCAGATACCTGTACTTTTTGTGAAACATGTCCCAATGTAGCCATGAGCTTTTCTTCCAAATTAGCAGACAAATGTCATTTCAATTTACTGTGCACTATACCAGAATTAATGAGTTCCCATCTTTCCCCCACCCCTCCTCTCTCTCTCTCTCTCTCTCTCTCTCTCTCTCTCTCTCTCTCTCTCTCTCTCTCTCTCTCTCTCTCTCTCTACCCCCCTCCTCCCTCACTCTTCCTACCACCCCTATCCGCATGGGCTCAATGGTTTCACTACTTGGAATCGAGGATGGTCCATTCCGTACAGTGAACTTATGATTATTGGGGACTGGGGACTATTAGTGTTTAAAAACAGAGTAATAGAAAATTCTAGTGTAGCAATCACAATATTCGCCCTACTGCGGAGCACAGCTGTGATAAAACTGACTGAAATACTCAAGACTCCGGAAAGTCCAGGGTTGAATAAGAACAACAATTTTATAATTTAATCTATGGTCACAAACTTTTGTTAACAGATTACCGGTTTTAGTCTATAACAACGATCATCAGATCTACATCAAAAATATGGGTCAATGTTTTATTCCCGATAATGTCGCAGCTTGCGGAACAACAATATTGTTGAACGGAAATACGTTACTGATGTTTGACGATGTCCAAGTGCGAGTGGTGAACAAAAAGAGCAATAAAATTTAAGAATTGGCTGCAGATGGAAGTAAATATCAAAATAAGGCAACAAAAGTAGTAATAGAGGGACACTTCTGCGATCCCCAGAATTTTAGGGAAAAACACAGACATCCAGCCATGCACAAAAGATGCATGCAGTCTCACAAAGCAGTGTCACTCTAGTGGCATTGCCAGTCCAGTGGCACAGGCAAGAATAAAATTAACTTCCGAAAGCAAAAATATAACAATATTGAATAAATAAATTACATTTAATATATATGAAAATGTAACCATTGTCAGCATGTCTTAATAATTAAAGAACAAGTAAGCACATTTGTCCCTAAAATCAAAGTAAATAAATTACATTTAATTTCTTTGAAAATGTAAAGTTTCGCGGTATCTCCAAAATCAAAATCTCTAATTCCTTAAACTAATTTGTTACTGTTTGTATCACACCCTTCACTTTCTGGAGGCACACCATTGCAGAGCTTTAGACAGATAGTGCACTGTTCTATAATCATTTTCGAGAATGCAGTTATGTGAAAAACTAATTGGCTGATATGAAGAGATTCGGCTGATATAAATATGTCAAATCATCCGATATCTTAAGTGCACTACTAGTTCCGAACTAATAGCGGTCAAATTCACCAATTGTTTACTGGTATCAGTAAGTAACTACTGTATGAATATTTCATTAATACGGGTAATGTGTATGCAACTACTGAGGCGCGCCTCGAGGATGTTTTCTTCCTTTAAAAAAAATGAAATTGCTAATGGTAGGATTTTCTCTTCTGTTTCCTGCTGATAGTGTAGATGTGATGCGTGCATTCAAGTTTTACTTGAATTTACCCTTTTGGCCGTGGAGCCATAAATAAAATAGTCAAACTGTGATCATAAACAGTGAACAGCGATATGCAAGGCTGACAATCTAGTCTACTGGTAAGGTAATATTTTACAGGCAGCCAATATCTTGTTTCCTGGGTAGGTGTAGCACGAAAGACGCCCCCCGTCCCCCACAGGCTTTCTTTTCAGCTGCCTACAGTAGTTCTGTTTCATTACACATAAGTATTATTCACTGAAAAAGATGGGAGGTGGGGCACTGCCGTGCATTATATGGAAGTACTCTCTGTAAAGCAACAAGTATCATCATTCAGGGTGTATACGATCCAGGAAAAACCCGGGAATTTTTTCATCCGGGAAAAACACGGGAATATTTTAGAATTCAGGGATATTGTTTTGTTTTAGTTTTCAGTTAAATTTTTGTAATTTTGACTGGTAAGAAATAGTACTCTAACAAAGGATATTACTGCATCCTGCTACTGCAGAATGATACTGCAGCAATGAAAACATGAACAAGAGAAAAAAACTAAAATAAAACCTAAGTAGTGAAGGAAATGCGCCATGTACGTAACAGAACACAGTGCTCATACAAATGTCTGCAATAGCAAAATGTGTCAAAGGCTTGAGGAAGACTATGCAATCCTTTCATAACAACAAATTGCCTCCGATGAGCATGTCGTAACAACTGTTTACATTAGATTCGTGTGAGCAGTTGCGAGCTGGCATGTACAGTTGAGTCGCGCATGTTACTTCTCCCACTTCTGGCCACAAACATGTGGCTGTTAGCTGTATAAGTAGGCAGCAAGAAAAATTTTAGGGGCACGCACAAGCTGCCATATTCACTGGGAGCAAATCGGGGTATCTGCCCCAGGCGGCAATTTCAGTCAAGCATTAATTGCCTTGCTGAACAATGAAGTTATTTTTGTCAGTTTGCTAAAGAAATATGGCTTTATTAATCTTTTCCGCTGAGGCAGTCAATTTATTTGAAACAAAGTGTTTAATTCCCCACTATTGGCTAGTTTCAACTGTTCACTGCATTTAAAAAGAGCATATTTTCATCTTCTAGGACGTATGGCATTATGCCATAATAAAGAACCAAAAATGAGATAATACAGTACTGGTACTTCAAGAAAATTTACAACCGAATCTGGACATGCGAATGTGCACTAGTATCCAAATTATGCATTTTGGTATGGTTCACGAAATTCCTCTGATGTCTTGTTTCTTTTATGGCATAATGTAAGATCTTTTAATGTCTTACACATACGAACATACGGGCTTCCTGCGTCATTGTAGTTGCGCAAGTGCGGTGACGCCTCTTATCTGGCGCTCTCTGATAATTGCTGAAACAAACCTCTTTCTAACAGGTCGCAGGATAATATTGCGAATGATTGATTGAAAAGCGTTACTTTCAAAGTAAATTTCCTTTTACACATGATGAACAAAGTGCGAGAATGTGCGGTGAATTTCTTGAATCACAGTGTGTGTGACTCTCATTGAAAAATCAACTATTTCAGGATGACCGTTTAGAAAAAAATTCGAGCCCAGAAGATCAGACATTTATGGCGGTATTAAAAATTTTACTGGCACATTTGTGTGCTGTATCTTAAAGTGTAACACGCAGAAAAAAGATCAACATTATATGTGAAAGTTTAGCTTCTCTTGCTGCTTATTAATCATAGAGACCATTATTATATGTGAAAGTTTTGCTTTTCTTGTAGCAACACGATGTATAGTAATTCACACCATTAACTTTTCATATTTGAGTGTATGCGCCACTTATCAGTGATGATACTATTAGCTGACTACATCACGCGTCCTTAGCTCTGAATATCTGCTGTATCGGCTGGCGAAATCACGTGACATGAGCTATGACTGGCTTTCAAAAGCAGATCACAATCTCAATTTCAATGCTTCGCAAAGTAACATGTAGTGTGTGGTGGAATTAGAATTTATACTTTCGTAATACGAAAATATGCTGAGTACATGGCCTTTTTTTCTGAGTTTCATTTTCTAAACGTCTGAGAAACTCTACGCCCGTGTATAAAACCATTACCACTCAAAAGATTGCTAAGTTTTACAGTTTGGAGAAAAAGTATACTGTCACTTAACACGGAAAAAGTGTATTTTCACCCAGGAGAAAGTGTGTTTTCAATGGGGAAATTTGGGAAAAATCCAGGATTTTTTTTTTCCTTGTCCGCATACACACTCTGTCATTCTATTGTGTTATTGTATTGTGTATGTTTTGAATTATAGGTTGAACATTAGGTACGATTTCCTTATTATTGCATGTTTAATTATTGCTATTTTGTTGTCCTAGTGTTCAGGTGCCATTAAGAAAACATACTTTATCATACATAGCATATGATGGCCTTCACTTGTTTTCATATCTGTTGTCCAAGAAATCATTAAAAGCAGAAACAGAATACATATAAAGTACAGGCCCCAGTGTTGCCAGTTGCCCCAAGAGGCCAGCCAAAGCACTTGGTGTGGAGCTTAGAAAGAAAGTAAACTGTTGATGTCACACTGTATTATCTGTTTCCCTCTACATATAACACATCAGTTGGCTACATTCTAGATGCATATTACACCAGTAATCACCTATGTTTTATAATTTGCCTTTCTTCCCCACAGAGAGAAATCAGATATGATGAAAACAAGATTGCCATTTCTCCTTGCTGCTTGTCTAGGAGAACGTGGTCAAAAGGATTTTCTTCTTGTTACCATTACTTGTCGACTGATTGCAAAATCTCACAGAGATTCTGAAAGGTAGGGAAACACTGATATTTGTTAGCAATATTTTAACATGTTTGATAGATATAATTTAATCTAGGAATTCTGTGATTGTGTGCCAGTGTTTGTCTCAAGATAGGATATATAAAAAATAACAAGAAGACAACTTTCCTTTGAAAGGATGAACTTCCAGTCAGGGACTCACACAGACCTCTTGTGTACTCCAGTTTTTAAATAGAGATGAAATTTTTGCAAGAAGATATGACAGGAGAAAACCGTGGAGGATAAATCAGAGCAAAAGAAATGAAATGCTTAAAGGTGACAGTTACCAGTTGTCTTTGAGAGGCACTTACATTTGAAGGGGTTTATTGCATAATGGTGTTAAGTCAATTTTGCGCATTTTGAAAAATAAAACATTATGTGAAACATTGTACAGGAAGACCACGAGTCCTAATAAAAGTAAGTATCAAGATATTTAGTCTAATAAAGAAAAGGATTGATACTGGAACATAAATTGTAGTAATACTAATATTATCACTATAATTATTATAAATTCCATGAATTTCACTTTGAATTAACAACACTTGAACACAATTATATGTAGTAATATTAATGTTGTCATCATAATTGTGTATTAATTGAATGGACTTCAGTTTGAATTAGCACATAAATACATCCCATCATCTTTGTTCCTGAAAGTTACTTTCAGAGAATGAAAAAAACACATGGTGAACAGGAGAGATGTATGGTAACAAGTGTATCACATCTCCTCCTCTTTCAGGTTACTGACTGGTCATATTTTATGGTATAGTAGTTCCTGTTTTATTCCGTTGAGCTGGACTGAACAGCCCTTCTTCCCTTATCAGCATTCAAAGTTGTCGTGTAATTTATCTTCGGTGTTCTGATCTGTCATAGCTTGTTAGTGCCTGGCTGTTTTTTAATATTGACCTATGTACTTAAAGTGTACAAATTTAAAATAATTTGATCAACCTATAGGTTGTTGATAAGCAGTTCATTGCAGTCATGTACTTGTGCTCCTACTGATTATGTCGTGCACAACGTCTGATACTAAAGAAAGTATACCTTTGCAACACGTTTCCCCGATATGTTCAGGTAGCAGTATTCACATACAAAGTTGTGCCCATTTGAGTCGATGGCTGTCCCCAATCGTTCCTTCAATAGCAAAAAACATTTCCACTTGTAATTTTCCACAAGGCTGCTCAGGAGTTTGATAATTTTTGCCATCTGGCAGAGTACAAAGTCATGCCAGTTATAAAATCTTCCTCCACTTGTACTGAGTTAACTGATTCTATCTTTTAGATATAACAACATAAGAACACAGCATGAAATTAATAAATCACCTCATTTGACAATACCAGTTGCCTGATGACTATTCATGCCATTAATAAAGTCGACCAGCCTGTGTTGCAGTAAAATCTCCCACTGAGAGACAAACACCTAGAAGTAAACAATGACTTGTTGCTGTTTTAGAGCTACAGTCGTTCAACCTAAGAGCGTTTTTTAAAAAAAGAAGTCCAGGAAGCTTTCCGATGGTTCTAGATGCATGGTATGCTCATGTTGCAGATATTTTCTTACTGGGTCATCCCTTTGTAGTCGGATATTATCATTCATTGGATAAAATGGAGGGTCACATTCACCAAACAAAAAGGTGCACATACCAATGCAGGGTCTCATACCTACAAGGGCTTTTCGGAAAGTGAGGTCTGATCAGTCACGAAGGGGAAACCACAATGAAAATCGAAAAGTTTTATTTGCAACAATTTGATATACCTTCCAGCTACTTCTCTACATAGTTGCCGCTCTGACTGAGACATTTGTTGTAGCTTTGTATGAACTTTTCAATACCCTAGTCATAGAAGTAGCCACCTGTGCTTCCCTATTCTTTTCTACACTTCGTTGTCTGTGCCAAAACGTTGTCTTCATACCCATTGGTTCGTGTGAGCAGAGATGAACATCAGAGGGAGCCAAGTCCAGGCTATATGGTGGGTGTTGAAGCACTTCCTGTCAAAAACACAGCAGTATCATCCTCATTGCCCCTGCCATGTGTGGAAGAGACTTATCATGAAAAAGGAACTGCCTGACAAGTGTGTAGACGAAGTTGCATGAAATGAGGTGAAACATTGCAGCCAGCACCCATAATTGGCGGAAGACTCTATTGTTATAGACATCTTTACTTGCTCACTGTGCACAAATGATCAAGAGGCACACTGCCCAACACGTCTGTTCAAAGCTTCATCAGATTTTCACTGTTGTTTCCATTTTGCGACTGCCCAACACGTCTGTTCAAAGCTTCATCAGTCAGATTTTCACTGTTGTTTCCATTTTGCGACTTTCTGAATAGCTCTTCTATACTCCAGTTATAGTACAAATAGGAAACAAATCCAGTGGTGGTCACGCTCCCAAGATGATTCTAAAACAGATGATAACACTGGCACTGCAATGGTGGTCCTTTTCCACAATATTATCAGAGTTATGTTGTGTCCTAAGGGAGAACCAGATGAGCACAGTGAGATTCAATCTCAAGCTGAACTGCAATCCACTTATAAACAAAACATTACTTCACTTGTTTTTGGGCACTCTTGCTGGACAAGACACTACATACACTGAGCCACTTACTGCCTCTGTGAGTAAGTAATGTATTTGGTAGGTTGACAAGTACACAGAACAAACTCTTGGAATTAAAAATGAGATACACGAACCAGAGGCTGCCATAAAGTCACTAGCCAGTGAAGCTGCTGCACTAGCTAAGCCTATTCACACTCTTAAGTCACAATGGTACTCCTGCTTGTGGTGTATAGTCCACATTGAGTGTATTGCCATTCACTGTTGTAATGCCACAGGTGTGAAATGATAGTACAGGCATAATTTTAACTCCCAGCCCACCTTGCTCCAGTTGTTGACCACTGGTCTGCAGCAATGATCTGGTTATTCATAATGTACACCAGATGTGTTCACTATGTCATCATGTTTCTGTATAATTCGTATACTGTGTGCAAAATGCTCACAACGACCTATCTTGAGTCCTGTACCTGTGGGAACCATTACAAGCACACTAAGCTTTCTTGTGATAGTGCGCGCTGTGTGTCACTTGTTACCACATTGTCTTTCCAAAGCTGCATCAAAACAATATCGTTGTGATGGAAGTTTATTTTCCCCTGTGACCTTGAAAGCTGCTTACCTCCTGCAGAAAAAATGCCACAAACTGGTGTCTAAATAACAAGCTCAAACCGCTTTCATTGTGCTTTTCTCTTGATTCATGGAAAACATTAAAATATTCATAGTTAAATTTTATTAATGTACTACACAGTTCCATTTTCAAAACCGTAACTGAAAATTAATTAGTTGATATCTTATCTTGTTCCTTATTTGTCATAAAAGTTATAATTTTGGCTTAAAAATGCCCTCTCAAACACTTTTCAAAGTAGTTTATACTGGGTGTCAGTATCTTCTTTGGGTGTTTTTTCTTCCTACCTGTGAAGAAAACTATTCCTACCAGAAATGAAGGAGAGATTTATGGGATGCTAGAATTTATATCCCCAAGTCTGTTTTGCATTTGATGATACGTATACTTAGCTTCTTTGGAACTTTTTGTTGAGTCACTCTCATATTGAATAGTAAAAGAATGTAATAAATCCTGAATATGAATGAATTCATATCAGATTCTGTATTTTAAAAGAAAAATGAATATTCAAATTGTTTCTTTTTATTTTACCCAGGCATTTGATAGAAGAACACAGAAAATCATTAAACACTATAGGTACTTAATTTTTACAAACATAATGCACAGTATTTGCTCCTTACAATAAAGGAGAAAGTGACTTATTTTTAGAGGGGAATGATAAAAACTGCTGATGCAAAGAACTACTTAAATGCCCCAAAAAGGAGAGTTGCCATTTTTTTATTATTATTGTTTTAAACTAATATTTCTGTGTGCCTGCTAGAACAATGCTATTCCTTTACCCTGTTTTTTAAATAAATTGAAGCTTTTAAAGTAGATACTCATCATCTGTCTTGATTATTATTTTCACTTACTGTTTAAATTTAAATATGTCTGTAAGTTATTACAGAATCCTTTTCATTTGTAAAATCTGATATTTCACTCTTACATAAGAAGGCCATTGGAGAACTAGCCTATTACCAGAAAATAATACACTGTTTAATACTTGCTGCCCTGAATTTCTTTAGGTTACCAGAGGATCATGTGATGTTCTCAAATCTTTGTAAGATATTGCGTGAAGGATTCCCAAAGAAGGACTGCCCAAATTATGTGGTCATGGCTGAAGCTGCTATTGAATTAATATACCAGGTACAAAAATTGTCTTCTCACACTCCCCATCCACTCACTTTTTTTTCCCTGCTGATCATACAGTCTTTTCCTGTAACTTGTCTCTTCACGACTTCTGATTTGTCTCTTTCTTTTGTAGTTGTCCATGAAACCAGTTGCTGAAATGGAATCATTGGTGATCAATTTATCAGAGCAACTTCAGAATTGTAATCTAAATACGGACTCAGGTAACACTTTCCTGTCTACATTTTTAATAGTCTTAAAATATCAGTGATCTCTGTTTTGAACATTTTGCAGGAAAACTTAAGAACTGCATTTCCATAGCACTTTTTCTGGCAGCTATAGCACAGTGTAATATTAAGATCTGGTGCAAATAAATGGCACTATCCCTTGACCTAAGGTTCTGGGTGACTTATTCAAAACTCTCCCCATTTCCTAATCCTCACCGCTCTTTTCCCTTCACCCCTCTTTCTTCCCCTGCATCTCTTCTGCCACAAGAATGAGCCACTGGTTCCAAAGGCTCACAAAGTTAAATACCCTTATATGTGTGTTCTGCTGCCGCTTGGTGAAATAGATTTTTTTTATGTATCCAATCACATTATGAGAATAACTTGTTTGTTTTTTAAACGAGGGGAATGTAATCAATCATTCCTACTGCTTTTCATAAGCTGAAAGAAACACTGCTGTATAAAAAAATTGCTACCCCAACCCCAGCCACAATTCCAGTAAAAATATATTACAAAGGAAAATTTTCAGGTAAGGTTCTTTGGAACTGCAGAAATGTTTTACATTGGAGTTGAATGTGTGTTGTGTGGAAGATTTATGTACTGAGTAATAGTAACGTACAAAATCATTAGAATACAAGTTACAGAAAGATTTTTTAATCAATAATTGATGTCATCTGGCAGTTTAAACCATAAAAAGATTTTACCTTCCACAACACTTAAAAGCTGATATAATTTTCATTGTAGGCAACCATATACTAGTAAAAGAGGGTGTTAAAATCATAATTACGGCATTCATGCATCCAAGTTTCTTTCTTCTAGATTTGGTGTGTCTTTAAGAGTCAGTTTAAATTATTACTCGCCCAAGAAATGATAATAGTCATGGTATATTATCTATTTACTATCCTTTTAAAAAATCCAATAAAAATACTCTTGACGCCTTTTTGAGAAACAGCCTCCACTACTTCCATTCTAATCATGTAAGCATAGAAAAGATGTGAATGATTTCATAGAGAGAGTGTCAACAGCAATACCACATAAATTAATAAGTGATGGTATTGATTCCCCATGGTATGCAAAACAGGGTCAAATTGCTGTTGCAGAAGCAACGAAGAAAGCACTCCAAATTTCTGCAGAATTTCAATGCATTTCAATGCGAGGGGCTTATAATAATATCCACAACAAAACTCTTTCTCCGAATCTGTCAGAAGACCAGAGAGATTCTGGTCACACAAAATTCGCACTAGTGGCGAGACACAATAAATACCTTCACTGCGCAATAACAATGATGAAGTCACTGATGACAGTGCCACGAAAGCAGAGTTATTAAACATGATTTTTCGAAACTCCTTCACAAAAGGAGACGAAGTAAATATTCCTGAATTCCAATCAAGAACAACTACCAAATGAGAAACATAGAAGTAGATATCCTCGGTGTAGCAAAGCAGCTTAAATCGCTTAATAAAGGCGAGGCCTCCGGTCCAGATTGTATACCAGTCAGATCCTTTCACAGTATGCTGATATGATAAATCCTTAATTAGCAATTATATACAGCTGCTCATTCAAACACAAAACCAGTACCTAAAGACTGGAAAATTACTCACATCAATCCCCAAAAAGGGAAATTGGAGTAACGGAGTAATTCACTGAATTACAGGCCATATTACTAATGTCAATTTGCAGTAGGGTTTTGGAACATATACTGTGTTCAAACATTATGGATTACCTTAAAGAAAACGATTTATTGGCATACAATCAGCACGGATTCAGAAAATATTGTTCTTGTGAAACGCAACTAGCTCTTTATGCTCATGAAGTAATGAGTGCTATCAAGAGGGGATGTCAGATTGATTCCATATTTTTAGATTTCCAGAAGGCTTTAGACACCATTCCTCCCAAGCATCTTCTAACCAAACTGCATGCCTATGGAATATTGCCTCAGTTGTACAACTGGGTTCACGATTTCCTATCAGAAAGGTCACAGTTCGTAGTAATAGAGAGAAAGTCATAGAGTAAAACAGAAGTAATATCCATAGTTTCCTAAGGATGTGTTATAGTCCCTTTATTGTTCCTGGTCTATATTAACAACATAGGAAATGATATGAGTTGCTCTCTTAGATTGTTTACAGATGATGCTGTCATTTAGTGTCTTGTAAAGTCATCAGATGAGCAACATAAATTGCAAAATGATTTAGATAAGATATCTGTATGGTGTGAAAAGTGGCAATTGACCCTCAATAAAGAAAAGTGTGAAGTTATTTATATGAGTACTAAAAGAAATCCACTGTATTTCAATTAAGTGATAAGTCACACAGATCTGAGGGCTGTAAATTCAACGAAATACTGAGGAATTACAATTACAAATAACCTAAATTGGAATGATCACATAGATAATTTTGTAGGTAGCGCAAACCAAAGAGTGCAATTCGTTGGCAGAACACTTAGAAGGTGCAACAGGCCTACTAAAGAGACTGCTTACAGTACATACATCAGTCCTATTCTGGAGTAGTGGTGTGGGGTCCGCATTAGGTGCGACTGACAAGACGACATTGGAAAAAGTTCAAAGAAGGGCAGCTCATTTTGTATTATTGTGAAATAGGGGAGATAGTGCCATATACATGATACATGAATTTGAGTGCCAATCATTAAAACAAAGGTGTTTTTTGTTGCGACGGAATCTTCTTACGAAATTTCAATCACCAGTTTTCTCCTCCGACTGCAAGAACATTCTGTTGGAGAAATAAAATAAGAAAAATTAGGGCTTGCACAGAAAAATTTAAGTGCTCATTTTTCCCACACGCTGTTAAAGAGCAAATTGGTAGAGAGACAGCTTGAAGGTGATTCATTGAATCCTCTGCCAAGCACTTTATTGTGAATAGCAGAGTAATCATGGTGATGTAAATATAGATGGATCTGTTGGAGCCTCACAAAAATCAAATTTATTGGCAGAATAAATAAAAATGGGTTTTTTAAAGGTCAGTTCTCTGTTTGCGACAGTTGTAAATATTCAGATTACTCCCATTTTCATGCCTCGTTCCTTTGCTTGTGAAGTATAACCTTTCCATTCAGGCTTTGCCATTAACATTGCATTTTATTGTTTTTTTTTCTGCCTGTAGGTTCAGAGTCTGGAAGATATCCTGCAGAAGTTCTCTCACGTTTCTTGTTTGTTGTGGGTCATATATGTTTGAGACACATGATTCATTTGGAAGAGTATGTCTATATCAAACTGAGAAAAATAGCAACAAAGAACAAAAGGAAGTCGAAAGCTAGTGATACTTCAAAATCACGAGAGGTATGTGAGGTTATTGAACAGAATGTTTAACAAAAGCACAACAACTTTAGTAAATGTCCCACTAATAGAATGTCAGTGCTGTGGTACCCTTGTCTACTGCATTCAAGCTTCAATCTCTCTGGACAAGTTTTACCCTCCAGACTTCCTTCCATTAATGGACAACAATTCCTCGATGCCTCAGGATATGTCCTGTCAACCAATTCCTCCTTTTAGTCAAGTTGTGCTAAAAAAAATTTCTGTAATTTGGTGCAGAAGCTTGTCATTAGTTATTCAATCCATCTGTCTAATGATCAGCATTCTTGTGTAACTAACGCCTAATTTCAAAAGTTTCTTTTCTCTCCTTGTCTAAAATATTTATTTTCCATGTTTCACTTGCGTACATGGCTGCATTACGTACAATACAGTCAGAAAAATTTCTGCTATACAGATTTATATTCAGTGTAAATATTTTTCCCAGAAATAGTGTTATTGCTATTAAAATTTGCATTTTAAACCCTCTCTACTTTGGTCATTATCATTTTATTTACTGCCCAAATAGCAAAACATGCAGCCTACTTTTATTGTGCAATTTCTAATGTAATTCTATCACTGTCACCCGATTTAACTTGAGTACATTTCTTTGCCCTTATTTTACTTTTGTTGATATTCATCTGCTAAACTCTCTTAAAGACTTAAAACATTCTGTTCAGCCAATCATCAGTGTCCTTTGTTTGTTCTGACAGCATTACAATATTATTCCCAAATTTTGAAGTTCTTACTTGTTCACCCTAAGTCCTACCAAATTTTCTCTTTGTTTCTCTTACTGCTTGGTAATGTAGAGATTGAATATCATGAGGGATAGTCTACAACATAGTCACTCTCTCTTTTGCACCTACTTCTTCCTCTTCATGCCCTTCGATTCCTGTAACTACAGTTGGGTTGCTTTGCAACTTCCAGATTCATTTTTGCTCCCTGCTGTCTACAGCATTTGAAAGAGTGTATTCCTGATCAATGTTGTCAAAAGCTTTCTCTAAATCTTTAATGATTACATATACTATTCATATTCCTGCAAATTTTAATGGCAATAAGCAGCCTAAAACAAGTTCCAGTTTTCAGAAGTAGTTGATTGTTGTTCATTTTTACTTCCATAACTATCTACTTAAATTCCATTGTGTTGAAGCTATTCCCTTCTACTACTGCAACTCAAATGCTTTTGGAAAACAGTGTTTCCATTGCTTTCTTCCTCTAAAATTAAAAAAAAAAATAATTAGAGACTATCGTAAAGTGATTGCTTTTCCCTCTTTATCACATAGTGTATATAAAATTAATCACTCACTATGAAGACAAGACTTCCATTACATAAAAGTTCTGTTACTTCTTACTCTTCAAAAAAACTAAATTTTATGTTTCTTACATAATCTGATTGATGACTATAGTAATTGTTTCAGGGTTCTCCATCTGGTACACAAGCAGAAGATAATGAGTATGAGCAAATCAGAATGTTGTGTGAGAAACATGTTGTGACTGGAACAGATATGCTTGCTCTCTGCAGGTAATGTTGTAATGCTATGCTACAAAGGTAGCTATGAATGTAATGCTCATTCCCAATGATACAAATTTTCTGTTTTGTGATACTGGAAAACCACACATTCTACAAAGTAATGAGTCCTTGGCTCACAGCTGTAACTGCTCTTTCTCAACAGTAAAGAAAGATAATACAGGTTACGGGCAATTGGTATAATTTGTGCATATATATATATATATATATATATATATATATATATATATATATAATCAGTTCCCTTGCCTATATATATAATCAGTTCCCTTGATGTTTTTATATATGTGTATTGTCTCAATCTTCCTGCATTGTGGATGCATTACAATGCAAATGTATATTCTTACTTAGCTACATAATTAGAGAAGTATAAAAGTAGATGTAATTTGGATAGACCATAAACATGTATGTTAAACAATGATGTGGAATATAATTATAAAGAAAAAGATGAGGATAGGAAAAGGGATGGCGATTGTGGCAGTGATACCAAGGTCAGCTGAAGAGAGGAAGTGGGTCTTACAGTGAGTAGACTCTTCTGCGGCCACATTCAGTCTTTTTTATCCTTAACAATTTGTGGGGGGGGGGGGGGGGGGGTTGCGCATGCATGTCCACAGGGGCGGGTGGGGGAGTGCACACATGTTTCCAGGATAACTCTGGAATACCTGTAGTAATTTCAACCAAACTTTATACTCATCTGACGGCATGCCAAGTAGCAGTTGATTTGATTGTAAGGTACCCAAGCAGTAGTGCTTCTGAGCATGGAAGTGGGAAAGTTGTGATGAGTAAGCAGGATTGTGGAACACATGGAGCCATTTCAACAGACTTTGTGTATATATTAACTGTTATGGTCTTCAGTGCAAAGACAGGTTTGATGCAGATCTCCATGCTACTCTGTCCTGTACAGGGTTCTTAATCTACAAGTAATTACTGCACCCTACATCCTTCTGAATCTGCTTAGTGTATTCATCTCATGGTCTCCCTCTACGATTTTTACCCGCAACGCTGTCCTCCAATACTAAATTGGTGATCCCGTGATGACTCAGAACATGTCCTGCCAACTGAGCCCTTCTTATAGTCAAGTAGTGCCACAAATTCCTCTTCTCCCCAATTTGATTCAGTACCTGCTCATTAGTTACGTGATCTACTGATCTAATCTTCAGCATTCTTCTGTAGCACCACACTTCAGAAACATCTGTTCTCCTCTTGTCTAAACTGTTTATCGTCCATGTTTCTTCCCATACATGGTTACATTCCATACAAATACTTTCAGTAAAAGACTTCCTGTCATTTAAATCTATACTAGGTGTTAACCAATTTCTCTTCTTCAGAAAAGCTCTCCTTGCCATTTCCAATCTATATTTTATATCATTTCTACTTTGATTACCATGAGTTATTTTGCTGCCCGAAAAGCCAAAGTGATTTACTACTTTCAGTATCTCATTTCCTAATGAGCTTCCTTCAGCATCACCTGATACAATTCAACTACTTTCCATTATCCTTGTTTTGCTTTTGTTGATGTTCATCTTATATCCTCCCTTCAAGACACTGTCCGTTCTGTTCAACTGCTCTTCCAAGTCCGTTGCTGTCTCTTACTTATTTTACTTACTGTGTGGAAAAATATGCTTTTCACGTAAGACAATCTCCAGGTACCATTAGGTGTTGATGGAGCTGGCGTAAAACTAATTAAATATTAGGGGCCACTGCCACTGATTGTCATTAGTCCCGATGTTGTTTAGCCCTTGGGGTAGGGGTTGTGACAAAAAAGAGTTAAATATAATACACACCTCTGGAACACATGGAGAAATTTCAACCAAACTTTGTACACGTATCAGTTTAAATATAAATGTTGTGTGGTCAAGACACTGTTTGCACCCCTACTTGTGGCAGTGGAAGTGTGAAACTTTCATCATGGATGCTTAACTGTGGTCCACCTGGAGCATCTAGAACCAATCTTCATTACAAATATGAGCTAGTGTCTGAAAAAGGGGAGTATAACATACCTGTAATGCTGCTCAGAGTAGTGAGAGTGAGGTTGAAATTGAGAGGACGTGATAAAATATTGGGGAACGACTGCTGTTGTTAGTACCGTATCTATTGTTTTTTTATGTTGTTAGCTTGACTGGGAAAATTTGATTACATTTCACCTCTTAGGTGGTTTTGGTTGAATGGGAAAGAGATCACAAAAATTGTTAGAAAATAACAAATATTAGTGTTTTACCCACACTATTTGGTGTTAGGCTAAGAAGTAACAGATATAACAGCAATTGACACACAGTTTGGGATGAGGAGTGAGTGATATGGCAAACAATCAAAAATTACTAATACTAGTGTTACATCCAAAGGCCTTCATGGTCATTTGGTGGTAGGTTACAGTCCTGATGACATTTTACCAGTACTCATATGGTAAAGATGGGAGTAGGTTGACATAAAAGTAAACGAGTAATCAGCGAGTGAAACATATACCTGGCAAACTGTATCGTATTCTCCATAGACTCACTGTCTTGGTCTAGAGAGTGACTAGGCAGATAAATTTTTCCAGTGACATTGCTTTGGCAGAACACGAATGCCAATAATCAGTCCACAGCAAGAGGGAGAGGGGGATTATGGTTGCTAATATAATTTCCTGTTGTTGTATTAACTAAACTCTATTTAGTTGCATTAGGAGTGCAGCTTTGCACAGCTCACATTGATTCGTAAAATTTACCCTATGGATAGAAGAAATGTTACCAAAGACTAGGGAAGACACCATCCAGAAAATGTTTGTGTTGCTACACAAGTGTTCTGTTAAAACAAATATTCCCATAAATATCAGAAGATTACAACTAAGTTTAATAGGCATGTAAAGTTGTCTGTGTTGAGGTAAACCATCTTCATGAAGAACCACCACAGCAGTGGTACATATTTGATTTATAGTTCGAATTCTAAGACTAGGCACCAGCTATTCTTTTACACACAGTTCTCCATATTTACACCTTCAGCAAATATTGAACACTTTTTAAAGATAAAGTATCTCAGTAATCTAGTGAATTTCATTTAATTTGTGGGTGGCCTATGCTGAATTGAAAATTACTAATGGATTGTCTGTACTGTTTACCATGATATGCAATGCAACGATCAAGTCACAGTATCCAGATTTAAGTTTGCTCTGCTTCCCCTAAATCACTAAAGGTGAAGGCTGGGATGGTTCCTTCAAAAGGGCATGCACAATTTTCTTCCATACTCTTTCTCAATCCTGGCTTTTACTCCATCTTTATTCGTCTTGTTGTTGAAGGGATGTTCAATCCTTATCTTGTTTTCCATCTCCTCCCCTTGCCTACAAAATGACAAATTGCTATTTACCCTCGGAAAGTAATTCAGAAGTTTTGTCCAGAGGTCTTTCGCGACTTTTCTCTGCACTTCCACGACACTATCGAAGAAACCCAATGATGACCCATGTTATATTCAAGTGCTAGCTGTTCTTTGATAGCAGTCCGAATATTTGAATTCACCTCCAACCATTAACGGGAAATTTCTGTATGTTCCCCCAGATTGCACAGTATTCTCATTAGTGACACTGATATGCAGAAGTTGTGAGAGCTTCATTTATATATAGTTTGTTTTGGTTTAATTTTTGCCATTACATCAGCCTCATTTGAACCAGTGGCAAAGTAATTTTGAAGGTAAAATAATTACCCTATAATCTCATGGTAGAACTGCGGGACATAATGTAACAGAAATAATGAGGCAACTAAGCTTGAGGACTGTAAAGCAGCTGTCAGTCAGTACACTTGACATCCAGAACTAAAGTATGGTATGCGGACACGGATCATTGGTCAGGAGTCCCTACAGCCTTACAAAACTGCTGAAAGATGGTGGGATTTGGTCTCTGTATCAGGTGGGTGCACCTCCCTTAACTCACTTAGCTTCTCTGTCTGTGCTGTTGTTGATGTTCCTATATGTGCATTATTTTGAACAAAGTTGTGATAATGTTTTGGGCCTGTTAAATTGGCTGGAAAAAAAACTAAGAACTACTGCAGGATAATGAAACTATTTCCTAATTTCCATATTCTGTTACCTTTTTTCCACGAACACCTCTTCCTCTGACAGTTCTTTTTATACCACAGTGTGAAAACATGTTTCAGACAGTAGTAATCTCTTACAGTCTGCATTGTCTTGCACATTGCAGTGCTATACATGGTCATTAAGTGCAACTGTGACCAGATGCTCTTCCCGTTACCTAACGCACATGCTATGCATTGAGAAGAATTTTTTGCATCATATCTAAAAATGTTATAAACATTTTCATGTTTTTAATGTCTGTAAATTGTATACATAAAGCAGAAATGGTCTGCCAACAAGGTATTATTAGACAGGTTATGGGTGCCTGCATAAAAACAATACACAGAGTAAAAAGAGTGAGGCCAGTAGCTTCCAATTCAGTGCGTAGATACACTTCATGTTGCTCTTCTTTATTTGATGCTGTTAGTGCAGGAAGTTGTAGAAAGTTATCCATTGACACATTTTCCTATATTAACCAGCCTGTAATAATACAATTTTTCAATTATTCTTAATGTAAACTGAAATTATTTTAATAGTTGTTCACTTTTTGCAGCAAGTTCGTTGTTGATATATGCTCCAAGCCAAAGGAATATGATGGAACCAGTGTTTTAACATCTGCATTTTTAGCATTATCCAAGATGATGGTAGTATCAAGTGAGTTCTGTGCAGAGCATATACAACTTTTCATGACTGCATTGAAAACATCAACGGATGAAAAGTTACGTGCTAATTGCCTGATAGCCTTTGGTGACATAGCTTTTCGATTTCCAAATGTTGCTGAACCCTGGACTGGATATATTTGTGACAGGTATGATTTCTAAATTTGTTTTGTGTTCATATTTAGAATTGGCAGTTCATAATTGTGGATTTGTGCTTTTATCTTACACATTTCTGCCTGTAAAGCACACACTATTTTACACTTACAGAAAACAGCCTAACTTTTAGGTGGTAAACAGTTCTAAAAAAAAACAGTTGTGGTGAAAGTCAGAAGTAAGAAATTGTGTAGCCGCACCTGAGAAATGAGACTCAAAATCAGGGGGAAAAAAAATTCCCAGCTCTAAGCCCCAACTGAAATTTGAGACTTGAAATTCAAGGGGAGAGAAAAGTTTTATATCGCACCTCCAAATGAAAACAAAGTTGCTTCATTGTAACATGAGACACGATTTAGGTAGAATGGATGAAGATACAGCTACAGTAGTTTGGTTCGAGTCGTAAGCTTAACAGTTAAGCTTTACCAAGGGGCCATTGCTATGTGTCAGGCACTCCATCAGCATTTATACAGGTACCCTTCCTTTTTCAAGTGCAAAAGAATGCATGGCATAATGTTTACATTACTCTACCTTTTCTTTTAATTTATTAACTGATGCACAGGTTTTGGTGCCAGTATTTATCTTTGTGACTGCAAGCATGCCTGTGTAGCGCTACATATATTCTGACAGCAGAAGTTAGCTGTGGCGGCACCTACCAACATTTATCAGAACTTCCACTTACTTTGCATTCGATTATAAGCTGCAGGCAGTTTTTTGGATTACAAAAAAACAGAAAAAAAGTGTGGCTTAGATTCGAGTAAATACGGTAGGTAGAAGACTGATAGATAATACGAATCTTTGATGAGATTTACAGTAAAGCATAATCAAAATGATTGTTGGTGTGTAGTAATAGTTAGGGGCATAATCTCTGCAGCAGATCTCCATCAAAAATAGATAAATTTTAAAATACGGACCCCTGTTCATCCATTTGTCATCTTCAACTGCCTTAAATATAAGAACTTTTTAGCCGGTTGTGCGACTTCGTTTAATTTTTATTATTGTCCTTTTGGTATGTTGGTTATATATTATTTCAGGCTTATCACAGCTGATTTTTCATGTCCACTTTGAAACTTTCTGTAATCTCTCATTCGTTATTGAAGGTATCTGTTCTAAGGATATACAAGAGTGATATCAGCAAAATAAAAAGGGTTTAGAAATGTCCATTAACATGAGTTCCTTCGTTGTTTCCCAAGCTTACTGATTTTAAAAGCTCCCTTAGGTCTGTTGAGAATAGTATTGGTGATGTGGAATCTCCTTGCCTGATTCCCATTTCATTTCTGAGTTTCTCATTATCCCGATGATGGTTAATGGGGCTATATAATCAACATGTTTTTGTTGTTGTTGTTGTTGTCTTCAGTCCTGAGACTGGTTTGATGCAGCTCTCCATGCTAATCTATCCTGAGCAAGCTCCTTCATCTCCCAGTACCTACTGCAATCTACATCCTTCTAAGTCTGCTTAGTGTATTCATCTCTTGGTCTCCCTCTATGGTTTTTACTCTCCATGCTGCCCTCCAAAGCTAAATATGTGATCCCTTGATGCCTCAGGACATGTCCTACCAGCCGATCCCTTCTTCTAGTCAAGTTGTGCCACAAACTTCTCTTCTCCCCAATCCTATTCAATACCTCCTCATTAGTTACGTGATCTACCCATCTAATCTTCAGCCTTCTTCTGTAGCACCACATTTCGAAAGCTTCTATTCTCTTCTTGTCCAAACTATTTATTGTCCATGTTTCACTTCCGTACATGGCTACACTCCATACAAATACTTTGAGAAACGACTTCCTGACACTTAAATCTATACTCGATGTTAACAAATTTCTCTTCTTCAGAAACACTTTCCTTGCCATTGCCAGTCTGCATTTTATATCCTCTCTACTTCGACCATCATCAGTTATTTTGCTCCCCAAATAGCAAAACACCTTCACTACTTTAAGTGCCTCATTTCCTAATCTAATTCCCTCAGCATCACCCGACTTAATTCGACTACAATCCATTATCCTCGTTTTGCTTTTGTTGAAGTTCATCTGATATCCGCCTTTCAAGACACTGTCCATTCCGTTCAACTGCTGTTCCAAGTCCTTTGCTGTCTCTGATAGAATTACAATGTCATCGGCGAACCTCAAAGTTTTTATTTCTTCCCCATGGATTTTAATACCTACTCCAAATTTTTCTTTTGTTTCCTTTATTGCTTGCTCAATATACAGATTGAATAACATCGGAGAGAAGCTACAACCCTGTCTCACTCCCTTCCCAACCACTGATTCCCTTTCATGCCCCTCGACTCTTATAGCTGTCATCTGGTTTCTGTACAAATTGTAAATAGCCTTTCTCTCCCTGTATTTTACCCCTGCCACCTTTAGAATTTGAAAGAGAGTATTCCAGTCAACATTGTCAAAAGCTTTCTCTCTGTCTACAAATGCTGGAAACGTAGGTTTGCCTTTCCTTAATCCTTCTTCTAAGATAAGTCGTAAGGTCAGTATTGCCTCACGTATTCCAACATTTCTACGGAATCCAAACTGATCTTCCCCGAGATCGGCTTCTACCAGTTTTTCCATTCGTCTGTAAATAATTCGTGTTAGTATTTTGCAACTGTGACTTATTAAACTAATAGTTCGGTAATTTTCACATCTGTGAACACCTGCTTTCTTTGGGATTTGAATTATTATATTCTTCTTGAAGTCCAAGGGTATTTCGCCTGTCTTGTACATCTTGCTCACCAGATGGTAGAGTTTTGTCAGGACTGGCTCTCCCAAGGCCGTCAGTAGTTCTAATGGAATGTTGTCTACTCCCGGGGCCTTGTTTCGAATCAGGTCTTTCAGTGCTCTGTCAAACTCTTCACGTAGTATCATCTCTCCCATTTCATCTTAATCAACATCCTCTTCCATTTCAATAATATTGTCCTCAAGTACATCGCCCTTGTATAGACCCTCTATATACTCCTTCCACCTTTCTGCTTTCCTCTCTTTCCTTAGAACTGGGTTTCCATCTGAGCTCTTAATGTTCATACAAGTGGCTCTCTTTTCTCCAAAGGTCTCTTTAATTTTCCTGTAGGCAGTATCTACCTTACCCCTAGTGAGAGAAGCCTCTACATCCTTACATTTGTCCTCTTGCCATGCCTTCTTAGCCATTTTGCACTTCCTGTTGATCTCATTTTTGAGGCGTTTGTATTCCTTTTTGCCTGCTTCATTTACAGCACTTTTATATTTTCTCCTTTCATCAATTAAATTCAATATTTCTTCTGTTACCCAAGGATTTCTACTAGCCCTCATCTTTTTACCTACTTGGTCCTCTGCTGCCTTCACTACTTCATCCCTCAAAGCTACCCATTCTTCTTCTACTGTATTTCTTTCCCCCAGTCCTGTCAATTTTTCCCTTATGCTCTCCCTGAAACTCTGTACAACCTCTGGTTCTTTCAGTTTATCCAGGTCCCATCTCCTTAAATTCCCACCTTTTTGCAGTTTATTCAGTTTTAATCTACAGTTCATAACCAATAGATAGTGGTCAGAGTCCACATCTGCCCCTGGAAATGTCTTACAATTTAAAACCTGGTTCCTAAATCTCTGTCTTGCCATTATGTAATCTATCTGATACCTTTTAGTATCTCCAGGATTCTTCCTTGTATCCAACTTTCTTTTATGATTCTTGAACCAAGTGTTATCTATGATCAAAATTCTAACAGTCTGCTTCCTTTTTCATTTCTTAGCCCCAATCCATATTCACCCACTATGTACCTTCTCTCCCTTCACTACCTGAATAATTTCTTTTATCTCATCATACATTTCTTCAGTTTCTTCATCATCTGTAGAGCTAGTTGGCATATAAACTTGTACTACTGTAGTAGGTGTGGGCTTCGTATCTATGTTGGCCACAATAATGCATTCACTATGCTATTTGTAGTAGCTTACCCGCATTCCTATTTTCCTATTCATTAATAAACCTACTCCTGCATTACCCCTATTTGATTTTGTGTTTATATATCATTACTCTTCAATGAATCACTCATGAAATTTGTTACATGCAAACATTCAGCACTGTTTGAGGAAAAAAAGTAATACTGAGCTGCTGTACTTTTTCCTCCTGGTGTGAAATGGCTGGCTACCCACCGTTTCTTTGATGCTGCGATTTCTGTTGTCATCTTACATGATAGAATTAGTAGTAGTAGTAGTAGTAGTAGTTTTATTCATCCGTAGATCTCTTTTTACAAGGATATAGGACATGTCAAAGTATTTACAAGCTTAGATCAATTTACAATAAGCTAATTCGTATACACATATATTTACAGACTTCTAGTTAGAGACAATCATTAGATTTTACTCCTGGTATACAATAATTTATTTACAAATAACTCATTAAATAATGTAATGCCACACTATTCACTCATATTTCACTATCAGTCACTGCACACACTATACACACATTGTTTCATAACACTTCACTCACTACACACACACACACACACACACACACACACACACACACACACACACACACACACACACACACAGGTGATCCTTGGGCCATTTTCTGTACTGCAAGTTCCCATTTGCTATCCTGAAAAACTGAGTCAGCATCCCTTCATAATGAGTGAGATGTTGAGCTCAGAAAGAGGAAGAGGTGTTAGTATTGTGCTATGCATAGCTTGAGGGGAGAGTGTCTCTAGAAAGGAAAAAAGAAGAAAAATAATAAAGTGAAGGTTTTATGTGGAATATTGGATGTTTTATAATCATCATTATTATTATTATTTGTTTGTATAACATTTTTTTATCAAACCCCTACTCTGCTTTATCTAAATAATCCTTCAATGTATAAAATGTATTGCATAACAGGTACTTTTTAGCTGCCTTCTTAAATAAGTGTATTTTTGAAATTTCTTTAATCTCTTTTGGTAATTTATTGTACAGTTTTATTCCTTGGTAGAAAATGCTGTTTTGAGTTTTATGTTTATTTTTTCTTGGTAAATGTAAGTTGAGTCTATCTCTTGTTGCATGGTCATGGACAGAGCTGTTTGTGCAGTAATTGCCAATGTTACTTTTGATGTGTACAACTGACTGGTAAATGTGTTCACATGGAGCAGTTAAAATTTCCAGTGTTTTGAACAGATCTTTACAATGAGCTCGACTACTATTTCTGGTTATTATTCTTATGGCTCTTTTCTGGAGTTTGAAAATTGTGTTCATATTTTGTGGATTTGTTCCCCAAAAAAGAATGCCATAGCTAAGAATTGAGTGTACATATGAATAATATGTAACTAAAAGACACTGCATGTTACACACAGATGATAGAATTCTAAGGGCATAACATGCTGATGACATTCTGTTTGCAAGTACCTTTGTGTGTTCGCACCACTTCAGCTGAGAGTCAATATTCATTCCTAGAAATTTTGCATTTGTTACACAGTCTATAGAGGTGCCATCTACATTTAATTTAACATTGTCATTTTTCCTCTTCAAACTAAAGTTCATGGCATTAGTTTTCTTTATGTTTAATGTCAATTTGTTGCTTATTGACCAATCGTAAACTTCCTTGAGAGTTTCATTTGCTTTCTCGGTAAGGAGTTCTCTTGTTCTCTCAGTGACTATAATATTGCTGTCATCAGCGAAGAGAATTTTCTCACCATGAGTAATTAAAATGGATAGTACAACAAATCAGTAACATTCTTTCTTTCTTTCTTTCTTTTTGTTCCCTTGGCTGAAAATATGTAAAACATTCATGCTTTGAAGTATATTTGAATGCAGAGAAACAAGAACTATATACTGATACCTTTTTGTCATAAATATTAGTATTTATTTACTCTTGTTACAGTTTAAGAGATACAACATCAGATACAGTGCGTCAAACAGCAGTACTGATTCTCACTCACTTGGTGATGAATGACATGGTGAAGATCAGGACTCAAATAGCAGACATAGCTTTATGTTTAACAGATGCACATCCAGAAATTTCATGTAAGTGTTGTACATAAGTATAACTGTCTATCTTTTTCACCAAAATCAAGTACACCACTCTGTAAAGTTTAGTTTTAATGATGTTCATTTGCAAAAGACATGGTTAGTTACGTAAAATGTTGTTGTTTTTTCTCATTTACATCTTGTCATTCCTTATTCTCTTACACATTCCAAGTACTGTTCCTTTTCCAGTTACGTTATTCCATCTTTCTGCCAACATCTCGAACTTCGTTTATATTTTCTGTGTTCCCCTATATCAGGATACCATTTTCATATATAAGTCCTGAAGTGAAATAGTATGTTTCTGAAAAAGAGCCAAAACTTGTAAGCAATGTGTTACAAGGTTTTTATTGCTTATATATTGTCTTCTAGGTAAATGGAGATCAGTCGCCTATCTGGCAACTCTTCTGTAAAACTTGTTTTCATTCTTTCCTCTCTTTGTATGTAATTTATTTCACTGAGGGAAAAAATGTTCATTGCCTTGTCCTTTTGCAGCCTCTATTTTTGAATTACTTGTAATTCTGTATGGTGAAATTGTAATATAATCCTGTTATATTCCACCCACAGATACAGCAAAGGTGTTTTTCTATGAACTTTCACAGAAGGGTAATGCCTTATATAATACACTACCAGAAATTATTTCAAAGTTGACACATCCTGAAACTAACCTTGATGATAGCAAATTTCGCACAATTCTGAAGTAAGTATAAATGCTGTACACAATGTTGTGAACTACAGAATCATAAAATTTGAGCCACTAAATGTTTGTCACGTTCATTTCATGTTCAATTCATTTTCAGATTCATATTGGGACTAATTCACCGTGAAAGGCAGTTGGAAACTTTGATAGAAAAGCTGTGTCAACGATTAGGTGCTGCATCTACTGAACAGCAAGCAGCTAATCTAGCCTTTTGTATGAGTTTGCTGACTTACAATGAGAAATCTCTTTATCTGCTCATTGAAAACCTTAAATGTTATGCAGATAAACTCCATCACAAGCCAGTATTTGACTATTTCATGAACATTGTCAGCAGTTCGATGAAAAATCCGAAACAGGAAATCAAGGTACTATGCATTACACCACTAGCATTTTTGCATATTTATTGGAAGTGTAGAGAGGTTGTGTTAAGATTTGAAATAGAGAAGCAAAGAACCATTACTTACTTACAAGTTACATGGTGCCATGCCTACACACACACACACACACACACACACACACACACACACACACACACACACAATCTTACTTTGGTTTCTCTCATCACAACTTATAATTGGAAAAATGTTGTATTCTTTTGAGCTACTTATAATTTGTGATTGTATGTGTGAACATTTAGACTGAAACATCAGTATATAATTCTTACTGTTGTCTGAACATGAATTTCCCTTGTTTGTGAAACACTGTAACTGATTGTATAGTGTATTTGGACAGATAATAAAATCTGCTCACCAAGTGGTGGCAGGAGAACACAGTATAAAAGAAAGGTTTTAGGCATGCAAGCTATCGGAGCGAGTGGCTACTTCTTGCGGCAGAAGAGTAAAAGGGGAAGGAAGAGGGATTGAGGAAAAGGACTGTAGAGGTTTAGCAAAAGGGGTAAAGTTTGGAAAAGTCACCCAGAACCCCAGGTCAGGGGAGACTTACCAGACGAGATGAGAAGGAAAGATTGAGGATACAAAATAACATAGGTTTTCATAAATGAGATTATGATTGACATGGCTTTTCTGGCATTCTGAGTTATTGAAAAAAAGTCACTAAAATCTGTCACTCATCCCTATTTGATAAATTTGTTTTCTGATATTTTCATTGCTGAGTCTGACTGGAAAGAATATTCACCTGATTCCTAGAACTGACTTCACTGACAATAACAAATTCAGTATTCCATGAACCCCCACCTATGCTTCAAATTTTGCACTGTCTTCTGTAAATTCCAGAGACAAGATCTAGAACATTCAGTCATGTTAGTAGAGATGTGTAACACAAAGAAAACAATACTTTAGGTTAGATACTAAGAAGAAGTAGATAGCTTTGCCATACATGTAGCAAAATATCAGCAAAAATGTAACCAAATCTTATTAGCATTTAGCAAGTGTGCACTGTACCTCTGTTTTGGAATGTAAATCATTTGAAAATAAAAGGAGTTGCCGAAATACAAGCTTTCAAAGCATAATTGTGGAGGAAGAATTTCATAGATTTCAGGGATTAGACGATCATTTGTCAGATTTGCCCATTTGCGATACAATAAATGCTTCTTAATAAAAGAAAAGAAAACATGGTAGTCACAGGTAAAAGTAATGTGTATTAAACTACAGTGATGACAAGAAGCTAAGATTATCAAATGTGGTAACTTGTAAGTATTACTGAATAGCATCTGATAAAAGTATTTAACTGGATAGATAAAAAAATCCTACTCAACAAGCGGCGGATGAACACACACACACACAAAAAACCGTTGTGATTGGCAAGCTTTCGGAACCAGTGGCTCCTCCTTCAGGCAGAAGAGTTGAAGAGGAAGGAAGAACAATGAAGGTAAAGGACTGGATAGATCTAGGAAAAGGGGTAGATTTTGGGAAAGTCACCCAGAACTGCGGGTCATGGGAGACTTACCGAACGGGATGAGAAGGAAAGACTGATGAATCAGTCTCCAGGTCAGGGGAGACTTGCCTTAAGGGACAAGAAAGAAAGACTGATTCATCTGTCTTTCCTTCTCATCCCATACGGTAAGTCCCCCTAACTCGTGGTTCTGGGTGACTTTCCCGAAACTTAGCATTTTTCCTAGACCTCTCCAGTCCTTTTCCTTCGCCCTTCTTCCTTCCCCTTCAACCCTTCTGCCTGAAAGAGGAGCCACTGGCTCCAAAAACTTGCCAGTCATAACAGTCTTTCATGTGTGTGTTTTGCCGACACTTGGTGAGTAGGTTTATCATCTATCCAGTCACATAATTTTATCAGGTATTGATTGTTTTGCTTGAATAGCATCTGACTATGACACAGAAAACAGCCGGAGCATAGCTGCATGGAGTTACAAGAACATGCTGTCCTCTTATTTTGTATAACACCATTCCCGATCATCGAAATCTCTAGGCTCTGTGATAAGTGATTCATCAGCAAGGACTAGGTTGTCGTGCTGTAATAATCCTCTAAATATCATTGAAAGGCATATATAAACTGAAGAGCCAAAGAAGATGGTACCCTTTCTAATATTGTGCTGTGCCCCTGCAAGTGCACAAAAGTGCCACAACATGATGTGGCATGGACTCAGACTGATGTCTGAGGTAGTACTGGAGGGAATTGACACTATGAATCCTGCAGGGCTGTCCATAAATCTTTGAGCGTGAGAGGGTTGAGGTGTCTTCCGAACAGCACATTGCGAGGCATCCCAGATATGTTCAATAATGTTCATGTGGGAGTGTTTAAAATCAGAAGTGTGTTCCAGAGCCACACTGTAGCATTTCTGCACATTTGGTGTGTCACATTGTCCTGCTGGAATTGCCCAACTCCATTGGAATTCACAATGGACATAAATGGATGCAGGTGATTAGATAGGATGCTTACGTACGCGTCACCTGTCAGTCGTATCTACACGTATCAGGGGTCCCATATCACTCCAACTGCACACGCTCCACACCATTACAGAGCCTCCACCAGCTTGTACAGTCCCCTGCAGACGTGCAGGGTCAATGGATTCATCAGGTTGTCTCCATATCCGTACAAGTCCATCTGCTCAATAAAATTTGAAACAAGACTCATCCGACCAGGCAACATGTTTCCAGTCGTCAACAGCTCAGTGTCTGTGTTGATAGGCCCAGACAAGGTGTAAAGCTTCATGTCATGCAGCCATCAAGGCTACACAAGTGGGCCTTCAGCTTGCAAAGCCCATATCGATGATGTTTTGTTGAATGGTTCACACGCTGACACTTGTTGATAGCCCAGCATTGTAATCTGCAGCAATTTGCAGAAGGGTTGCACTTCTGTCGCATTGAACATTTCTCTTCAGTCATCGTTGGTCCCATTCTTGCAGGATCTTTCCCCAGCCGCAGCAATGTCGCAGGTTTGATGTTGTACCGGATTCCAGATATTCTCGGTACACTTGTGAAATGGTCATACGGAAAATCCCCACTTCACTGCTACCTCTAAGATGCTTTGTCCCATCGCTTGTGTGCTGACATAACACCACGTTCAAACTCACTCACATCTAGATAACCTGCCATTGCAGCAGCAGTAACCAATCTAACAACTGCCCCAGACAGCTGATGTCTTATATAGGTGTTGCCGTCCACAGTGCCGTATTCTGCAGGGCTTACATAACTCTGTATTTGAATATGCATGCCTGTACCAGTTTCTTTGGTGCTTCAGTGTGCGTAGAAAAGACTAGCAGTCAGTTCCTTGATTGTCAGCACATCTTAAGCAGTTGAGTTTTCGGCTACACAATTTGGAATGAAATGTATTCACTTAACTTTTTAATTATCTGATACAGAAAAAAATTGCTTACAAACATGAATTACAGCATGCTGTTAAAGTTCTCAGAAGGTAACTTCGTGAACAGACTTAACAAGTCCCATATTATCTCCATAATATATTGTAGACCATGGTTGTGTCATATCAAATGAATTATTTTATGGTTTGCAAGTCCACCTGCTTAGCTGACTGGTAACATGCATGCCTCTCATACCACGGGCCCGGGTTCAGCTTCTGGCCAGGTTGGAGATTTTCTTCGCTTGTAGACTGGATTTGTGCTGTCTTTATCATCATTTCATCCTAATCACTGGCACACGAGTTGCCCTATGTGGCATTTACTGCAATAAGACTCGCACTTGGCGGCCGAACTTCCCCGGATGGGGCCTCCCGGCTGGCAGTTTCATATGATCAATTTTTTTTATTATTGTTTATAAATATAACAATGGAAAAACCTGTATGAAATAACAATAATATGGAAAGGATAGATTGCTACTTGTTTGAGGAGGAGGAATTGTGTAGCAGACAGGAAAAATGAGGAAGACTCCTAAAATATTAAGTTTCTGGACAAAGTCCTCCTTCCAAAATTGAAAATAATAATAATAATAATAATAATAATACGGCCACAGCCTCCAGGCACTGGAGCCTAACTGTATCTACTTTTGAAATGAGTAGCAATCAATAATAAAGAAAATCCTCTGCAGATCTCAAGTTCTGCTGGATTTGTTAATGGTTCCAGTTTTTGTATTAGGTGATACAGTTCAGGATTTTCTGACAAGAACATGAATTGAAATTTGACAATGAGAGGTGGTAGTATAGACTGCAACAAAGAAAAAAATTACAGCAAACAGAGCCTCTAAAATGCGTACCGCAAGAACTATGAGCATTTGTTCACCTTCACTACTGTGAAACACATCTCTTTACTGCAAGCTCTTTACCATTACAAATAACTTGTGGACTACAGTAAACAACTGAGGTCACATTCCTCTGTTATTGTCCAGGGATATGGCATGCAATAAACGTATCTCACTGTATTTACTGTAAATCAGTTATGGGTAATTGCAGTGCATTCATCAATTCTAATGGAACAAGGTTGTGTTCTGATAAGTGCGTGAAATGCTTTTACAGTGTAGTTTCATCGTTACGCAGGCCAGCATTACCACTTATCTGGTTTCATTAAAACTAATGTATCTGCTGCACTTACCAGAACTGTGAATACAGTTTACAGTGCCAACACTAACAGTTATTTAACACCCTGTATAACTGCAATCTTAGGTAGTAAGCACGTCCACTCATTGTGTTGTTAATTAAAGGATGAAAAAGCTATTTAACACAGGTGATGCAGAAGATGTTCCTGCCACATTCACTAACACTTGAACTGCCTCTGATACAGCTATCAGCTCCTGATAACCCTGCATAGTTTGCATTAAAAGTTGTTGTAAGTGTTCCATTGTTGAAACAAACCTGGACACTCACCTAATTATGAAAATTTTAATGGTTCAGTTAACACATGTTATGGATACTGAGTCATTGCCACTTTTGTAAAGGCAAGTTACACACAAGCTGCCAGGGGCCTGCCTGGGTTTATATACAAGAAGGGTTGCACACGTGTTGCTCCTCAGAAATTATGTTTAACACCTTAGCCAAACATCTATCACACTCCAAGACAGACTGCATCAAAGCCTACTGAGGCTGCCTTATTTGGCAGATTTCGGACGGTTCCATTAGGGGGCACTCTTGATAGTCAGTATCTCCTGGGTAGTGGGGCAAAAGCATTAGCCACTAATGTTGTACCAGCTACTCAGTTTCCATGTTGACATTGGGTGGTGCAGCTACATTGTACATCTGTGTTTTTTTGTTTACTTATGACTTCAAGAAATGTATTCGACTTGATCAAAGCTCCAAATGTCAGTTTCATTTATAAATTATTTGCTGTGTAGTTTATGAAATCTCATTTGGAACACGTTCTTGTGTATTTCAGGCTGTAAGCAGTGAACTGGAGTCATATATTCAGGATATTGTAAATGGAACGGGTGAGAAAAAGCAAGATGGTGACGAGCAAGAACCAGACAGGCCACCAAGAACAACAAAGACACCGTACCGTCGAAGAGGTATGCCTCCTTTTGTATGATTCTCATTCCATTCTATAAGGTGAGATTCATTACTTTAGAAAATGTTTTAGTTCAGTTCAAACCCATTATTTTCACCAAATGACAAAAATATGATAAATTTAAATATAGGGTTTAAAAAGGAAGTGTTGGTGTACACTGTATCAACAGCCAGTTTCTATGTAACAAACATGTGCCTCATACTCCAATTTACTGGCAAAAGGTCCTGCTAGATATGTTGCAGGCTATTCTGCAGATAACTATGCTCCCCACCCTCCTCCCCCTGAGATAATCACAAGCGTGAGCAACTGATTAAGTCTTCATACAATTAAAAGAAACCTTGCTGCCCATGTAATATATTTGGTTTTGCACCTCCAGAGTTAAGTCATTATCATTGTGACTCAGAAAATCAGGAACCTTCCATAATTTTGACTGAACCAGATCGTATATACCACTCGTCCCATAAAAAGTTTTATCTGGAACTCGCAAATGGTAAGATTTGTTATTACCACCTCTATTGGTATTATCGAATCTTGATTTCTTCTCCTCTCCATTGGCTCGACTGCAGGTTTTGTCATAGCTGAACATTCCATTGTAGGTAGTTTGTGCACCTGCAAACTGTTTTGAAGCACATAGCTGATGGTACTTCCCATTATACCGGTTAGGGTTTCTTCAAATTCCATTCATGTATTGAGTGAGGGATGATTGATTTGCTTACACATGTCAATCCACACACACCCTTCCATAGCTGCGAACAGTAGTGTTGTAAAACAAGCCAGAAACCATCTTTAATGATAATGATGATACAGTATGTTTTCCTTTCTCCTCCCAACCCTGTGCTGGTGGCATCTTTTTTAGTAAGATACTGCTATAAACTAATGACAGGTAGCAAGCAGTGATCACTGGCATCTCAAACACTAGATTCATGCCTCAGTCTTACCTGGAATGTATATAAACATTCTATAAGCTCCCTTTGTTAGGAGCATCTTTAAAAAAATTGTCACTGTTATGTGCTTGTCACTCTCTGCCTAATTCCGTGTGCCCATTGTAATCTTACCCTCCCAAATGTCACCATTAAAATTCTCTCTCTCTCTCTCTCTCTCTCTCTCTCTCTCTCTCTCTCTCTCTTTCTTTCTTTCTTTCTTTCTTTCTCACTGTCTGCACAAGTTTAGAAAGCTTCAAGAGGAGTAAGATATGCAAAAGAGAAACTTATCTTCATTTTCTCTTGCTGTTGACTCCAATTCTTGCATCTAGGGGTACATTCTTGAGACTGAAATTTTGACTTACTGTGTTCCAGAAGACTAAATAATTGATGGACTACTATCTGTTGCTGTGATTTTCTTTTAGTTCATCCCATTTGTCTATATCATACTGACTTCACAATCTCCTTTTTCATAAAACTGTCAATTACATTGTTGGAAACAAAATTAAAAATATATGTGCATTTCCATCAGAGACATGCCCGCTATACCCACATTCTTCGATACTAACAAATTCCAAAGAGTTTACAAAGCCAAAGAGTTCAAAACTTTCTTGACAAAAGAAGCATCATCACCAAGCTATAACATTATTTTATTTAGTGAATCCAGAAATAAATTTAATAATTAGTGGTAGATTGTGCAATTAGTAATATGAATTTTAAGTATGCCTGTTATTTCTTGATTTCAAATATTTCTACAAGAAGAATAATTTTAGCTGTATCGATTGTAACAACTTTGACAGTGAAATTGGAAATCTGAAGTCAGTCTCCCCCTGTACTGATAAGTATGGGGGAATCCATTTGTTGCAGGAAACAAATTTGTTTATTGGGTAGCCAGATGTAACAAACCCTTTTACAATTGTCTTATTTTATGGGCTTACTATTTAAAGCCTGTGTAGCAACCACCTGCTTCTCATCTGTCTCACATCTCGGAGAAGCTGTTCCTTCTTTGGAAGCCCAATACCACAGAACTTCCAATAGGGGGATCTTCATGACATGGTGCATGGTGCTGCAGTCTCAGAGACACATACTTGTTATGACATAAGCACGTCAGGGGACAGTCTTGTCACTGTAAGATGTCCCTTTAGCACCTCAAACATTAACGAATGCACAAGCAAATGCAGTATAGTGTTAAATACATAACTAATTCATTTTAATAAACCCTAAATATCATTGAGCACTATTACTCAGTTATTTAAAATTTCAAGTGTACAAGTTTCTAGATGCACATTCCAAAATCATAAAATAATTATGTGCCCTCATATCCACTGCCCCTGTAATTGAGTAATCATGTCTGTGTTCTTAATACTTCTATTTTTCTTAACCTACTGACTACAACAAAACCATCTCTTGTTTCTTATTCTACACTTAGTCTAAATAATACAACACTCGTTTTGAAAGTGCTATGTGTACAGTATACAAATCATTCATAAATTATGTTCTCTACCTTGCATTGTCAGCAAGTCTTCTTTGAATTGTTTATTGCTGTAGTTACTACACAGTACTATTAATCTCCCCATTGTCTTAGGTTGCATCTATTTGGTATGAGTTACGATACCCATAAACAATGGAAAATCCAAGGTGGAATAGTGACTGAGTTATGAAAAGGAAAGATTGCTGCTCATGATATAGAGATAATGTTGAGTTGTAGACAGACACAACAAAAAGACTGCCTTCATGTTGAGCTTTCAGCCAAAAGGCAACACATTCGCATTCATGCAAGCACAAATCATACACACTGTGCCCACTGTCTCTGACGACTAAGGCCTTATAATTATATGATCATGTGCTTTTGTAGGGCAAAGCTTAGCTTCTAACCAACATATTGCCCACCACTACAACCACTCTTGAGTGTGGAAGCAACCCAGCTGTTACTACCCTATACTCCAAAACTGTTTGTTACCCCATTTACTACAGTTCACTGTACACTCAGATACAATGTATAGTTGCATCAGTTTAAAAAACTTAATGCACAGCATCTGAATAGTCATCATTATCCAGTAACAGTAATCTAGATCTAAACACTTCACAAATTACTGAATGCTCCATGCATTATCAGTAGTCCTGTAATTGTTTTAAGTAAAGTAACCCCATTTAAGCCACTTAGTATGTCTCTGACAACATTAGCTCCCACTTTATAGGCAACTATAGTTGTCCAGTTCTTAATGTACTCATTTTACTTCCAGCTACCTTCCCCTAGAAAACTATAGAAACCCATCCCGCACTTTTTATCTTCTTGAAAGGATCAGAAATTACCTTACTACATAATCACAATCATGTGTAATTGTAATGCTTTAGATTTCATCATTTGCCATATTGTTTCACACCAAAATTCAGGACTACAATCAGGAACTTGTTCACGTAATTACAAACATGGACAGACTTTGTCCTCCTCACTTAATTAACAATTGTACTCATCATTGAACTCACTGTAGAGGCCAAACCGCATTTATGTTCCCCTAATCCTTTTCAAATTCACATATTACTTACATATTTCTAGGGCTAATACCCAGAACATTCTCACTTAGTTTCTTACTTAAATCAAACAATGATAGTGGCATGCTATGATACAGCTCTACCACAGTGTCACTAATGTGCCATTATTACACAAGTGCCATTCGGGCTCATAGGTCTCTGGATTCAAAATCCAATATCCTAACATATTACCTGTTATTGCCCACTATGAAAGCTTCGGATATCCTATTTCACCAACCAAAGTATTGTTTTTCATACATACTTATATATTTACAGTATAAATTAGAGCCGTGCACTCTGTGGCGCTTTGTCACGGTCCTTGCGGCTCCCCCCATCTGAGGTTCGAGTCCTCCCTCGGGCATGGGTCTTTGTGTTGTCCATAGCATAAGTTAGATTAAGTAGTGTGTAGGCTTAGGGACCGATGACCTCAGCAGTTTGGTCCCATAAGACCTTAACACAAGTTTCCCATTTTATAAATTAGAGCAACTACTAACCATATCCCTCTTGTTCCCTTGACTCGGTGCTGTTAATTTATGGTTAGGCTGACTTCTGACAAAAATCCGTAAGTCTTGTATCATTCACTTGCCTTTCTTCCTGCCTGCTTCTAGGTCAGCTAATACTGCTGTTTTCAGATTAAGCAGTCTAGTAACTGCAAAAGGTAGTCCATAGAACTCTCTTATTAGTTTATCACCTTCACACTTCTCTTGTGATTCATAACTAAGACAGCATTGCCAACCTGATGCAATACTGAAACTCCCTTTTCCCATCTCTTTCTTTGCCTCTCTCTTTCCTTAATTAATGTTCTCTAATATTTACTCCCACCCTGCACATATCATCCTCACCCTCTGCTGGCAATTCAATCTTTAGTTACAGCTTCCCCTTCAGCATGCTTCTCTATTAGTGTTATTGGTGAAATCTGCATTACAGAATGTGGCAATTCATTTATCACCTGCTCAAGGTCTGTTACCAAATCTACCTGCTTAGAAGGTTTATTGGCATAATAGGTTCTCCCTAATATACTCTATTCTCGCATAATTCTCTCGCAACTGGGTTGGCTTGTGGGTGGTACTTCCTCAAGCCATAAATTCATGGAATTGCGTAGCAGTGAACTGGGCGTCATTGTTTGATTGGTCAAACTTCTACTTGAAAAAGCTGTTCGGCAATCTCTGTATTTCATTTGGTAAATGTGGCCATAAACTGATGCACCTGTCACTAAGTGGAATGGTAAATTGAAATCTGGACAGACTAAAAGTTATACTGACACTACTCTCTCCTTTATTAATTGCATTCTGATTTACAGTCTTGTGTTCATTTCAAGGTGAGCTATGTTTGAGTAAATGCCATCAAACGTGACTCATTTCGTACAAAGTCTTCTATAAATTTTCTATAAAACCCAACAAAACCTAAATATGATCCAAGTTGTCTCTTGTTTGACGGTCGTAGGCAGTGGCTAATAGCATCTAATCTGCTTAGGTCTGCTTTAATCCCTGGCGTGTTTATAGCATGCCCCAGAAATTTTGCCTCACTGCTTATATATTTCATTCCCACTAATCTAGTTAGCAATTCCTCAATGAAAGGGGTTCTCTCACATTCAGGTTCATTTACTCTGTTCACTGTTTTTGCTCAAGTGCCAGTCTTACTGATCAGTCCAATTTTTTGATTACAACTAAATGGCTACTGCAACAACTTATCAGATGTTCAATAACATTCCTTGTTAACATTCTGTTAATCTCATGACTTATAGATGTTTTTGCTGCCATTGATATTGGATGTAGTTTTATAGAAGGTAGTATCTTTAACATACAAACAAAATCTTTAATAACTGCTTGTCTCAGCAAAGAAATACTCATATACTTACTTAGAAAAGGTAACAAATCTTTCTTTCCCTGTGTCATTAATCCCAAACATTTACTTGTATTAGTCTTAATGGCCTGTATACTACATCAGTGTAAGTCCATTCCACATTATTAAGACCTTCAGTTACCTGAGCTAAAGCATTAAGTGTTATAAGAATGAAGCCTATAGATTGTAAGAGCAGGAGTGCCAAAAGTTAGTTCCCTTCTTTTACAAGCCTAACTCTGTGCATGACACATTTGCATTTTTTTGTGCTGTGGTGAAAAAATTTTTCATTTTCTTCCCACATTTTACTCCTCTATAATTTTGACATTAGACCACCACAGCTTGGCAACGGAGGTAGACTTTTGCTTACTTGGGTGATGACTAACCTGGTACAGGATTTTTTTGTCGTCTTTGTAACCATACCGATGCCATGGCAATGTATAAAGCTTTCACAAAACTACTGGATGACCTTTAATTGCATGTATTTGTTTACCTTTTTACAAAATTTGAACCAGTTTGCAAAAGTTTGAAACATAGAAGTGGTATGCCTCAAAAACCTGCCAGAAAAACATGTATTATGTTTAGCTTGACTTTAAATCATCATATCTTGGCAACAGGTTTGTTTGGTAAAAATAACTTCATTTTTACTTTATCCATTTATCTACCTTCGTGCAAAGTTTGATTCGATTTGTAAAAGTTCAAAATAGAAGTGATGCACTTCAAAAACTTCCCCAAAACAAGTGCTTTTTGCATGTTTTTATATGTAAAATCAGAACAGTGGACATAAAAATGCTGCTATTAGCTAAGCATTAATTTCAGCCCTCTTAACTCTTTTTACAAAAGTAATAAATCAATTTGCACAATTTACCTGGGCATCAGCACCATTTCATCGTTCAAACTTGGCTCAGTATGCTGTAACATAGCTACAGGAAGACAGATATTCGAATGGCTATACAAATAGCTGGTGGTTCGAGCTAAACGAAAAACTTTGCCTCCACTCTGTAATGATATTAGAAGTAAATGTGATAACTATTGAAATACAATCTCGCAATATCTTCTCCTTTGCCCTAAGGAAATGTTGTACTGCTGTGTTGAAAGCCTAAGGTAAGTTTATGGTCTGTCAACCTATCAGTGCCTAATATTTCAAGTACATTCAGTCCTACTACCATTGATTTATTTATTTCATGTTCTGTAGATCCAGTTAGTGAGTCAATCACAAGGATATGGAACGTGTCAAATTGTACAGGTTTCAATTTAAACTTACAATAAATACAAGGGCAATTCAATGCCAAATTGTACATAGTCTAAGTAAGACATACTATAAATACAGTAATATATACAATGTCAGCTAAATAACATAACAACTATTTAACAGAAAAAAGTTACAAATAAGAGCACAAGGTTAAATCAGACATTAGGCCTACATGAGTAAATACAAGTACAGCCAATTTGTTGTTGCAAAAACTGTGATTATGCTCAAATGCTCAATAAAATCAATTGAACTAGTTCTAGACACATTAAGTTTAGTAATGATGTACACTTTCTTTCCAATATTCATCCACAGTATAAAAAGATCTCTGTCAGGTAATCTTTGAGAACTTGTTTAAATTTTGGCAGTTCTGTATGAACACATTTGATATGTAGTGGGAGAGCATTGAACAGCTTAATGCTGGAGTAGTAAACTCCTTTTTGTACCAGAGTGAGACGTTTCATTTCGACATGTAGATTGTTTTTGTTTCTGGTGTTATAGCCATGGAATTTACTGTTGTCTTGGTAGATAGAATAATTTTTGCACACAAAGGTCAGCAAGGAAAAAATATACTGTGAGGCAGTTGTTAGGATACCTATCTTTCGAAACAAGTGCCTGCAAGTGTGTCTTTGATGGACCCCACACATTATTCTGATTGCTTTTTTTTGGACGGTGAAAACTTTTTTTGCAAGTGGTTGGTTCCCCCAGAACATGATAGCATATGACATCAATGAGTGGAAGTAGCCAAAGTAGGCAACCTTAATGGCGTCAACTTCAGCCACTGAAGAAATTACCCGTAATGCAAATGTTGCCGAGCTAAGTTTCTTACATAGATGTAGAATGTGAACTGACCAATTACATTTACTGTCTATATAAGCACCCAGGAATTTTGTATCTTCAACTTTCTGTATTGGTTGATCTCTACATTTTATGTTAATTTCATTGAGATTACTTTGTGATGTATGGAACCTCATATAATGAGTTTTATTTGCATTGAGTGAGAGACCATTTGAGGAGAACCAATTTAAGATGTCATTAAAGACAGTATTTGTAGTTTGTTCAAGATTGTGATCTATCAAATCATCAATTAGAATTGTGGTATCATCAGCGAACAGGGTAAATTTGCTGTTTGTCTCAGAACAAAGAGGAAGATCATTGATGAAGATGAGGAACAGCAATGGGCCCAGAACGGAGCCTTGAGGCACCCCACATGTTATTGTGCCCCACTCAGACAAGGCAGGTTTTCCAGAAGAGCCATTTAGCATTACTGTCTGCTTCCGATCCTTCAGATACAATTGCAACCACAAGCCAACAGTACCACCTAAACCATAGTATTCTGCCTTTTTCAAAAGAATTTGGTGGTTTACACAGGCTTTCGTAAGGTCACAAAAAATACCCACTGGAGACATTTTTTTGTTAATGGCTTCCAAAACTTGGTTGCTAAAAGAGAATATTACCTGTTCGGTACAAAGACCAGCACAAAAACCAAACTGATTTTTGCTTAAGATACTGTGGAAGTTGAGATGATCCACAATCCTCCCGTGTATGAGTTTCTCAAGAATTTTCGAGAAGGTAGTTAATAGGGATATTGGGCGATAGTTTGTTACATCGTTTTTATCACCTTTTTTAAAGAGCCACTACAGCCAATTTTAGTCTGTCAGGGACAATCCCTTCCTGTAGGGATGTATTGTATATGTTGCATAAGACGGGACTAACAAATTTATAACAGTGTTTTAGTATTGTACTAGAAATATTGTCCACACCAGCAGAATTTTTATTTTTTAATGATCTGATTACTCTTATGACTTCGCTTACAGTAACTGGAGGTAAAGATAACTGTGGGATTCTGTTGCTACTAGCTTTCTGTAGGAGGGACAATGATTCTTCCATAGAACCATTACAGCCTGTCTTCTCTGCTGCTCTCAAAAAAGGGTTATTAAATATTTCTGCAACCAACTCAGGTTTCTTTATGATACTGTCCCCTGTTATAATCTCTACCTGAGACATGTTCTCTGTTTTCCTGCCAGTTTCCCTCTTTATTACATTCCAAATAGTTTTAATTTTATTTTCTGAGCTTTCAATTTCTGATTTTATGCACATACTTTTAGATTTATTTATAACCACCTTGAGAATGCTACAGTAAAGTTTGTAGTGTTGTCGTTTCTTTGGATCATTACAAATCCTGAGAGAACTGTATAACATCCTCTTTGTTCTACATGATGTTATTATCCCTGTAGTGATCCAAGACTTCTTGGCATTGCCTGTATGACTATTTCTAACTATTTTTTTGGGGGGAAAGATGGACTCAAATAAAGACATAAATTCATTTAAAAATGAATTGTACTTTTTGTTTACATCTGTTTCCCTATATACTGGGCTCCAATCTATCTCTTTTAGGCTGTCATTGAATTTCATAAGGCCCTCTTCATTTATTATCCTAAAAGATTTCCAGGAATGCTCAGGACTGTTGCACACACTGATGTATTTGAGCCTAAGTAATTGACCACCATGATCAGAAAGGCCAAGGACTGGATGTACAGTGATCTCATTGCATTTAGACTTATTTATTATCTATCAGACTTTTACTGTTAACAGTAACCCTAGTTGGGAAATCTACAATTGCCATCAGATTATGAGACTCCATTAAATGTACTAAATCAGCTATACTATTGCTCTCATTTAGGAAATCAACATTAAAGTCACCAGTAATTATTAAGTTCTTGGACTTTGAGTACAGTTTGGATAATAAAGAATCTAAGTGCTTAAGAAATACATTCAATTTCCCTGAGGGAGATCTATACAATGCTAACACTATAACCGTGATGTCATTTACAGTAATCTCAACGCCACATACTTCAATTTGTTGCTCTATATAATGGCTCTTTAAATCTAATGCATTGTAAGATATGTTGTTTTTTTACATAAATTACCACTCCACCTTTTTCCATGATGGTTCTAGAGTAATGCACTGCCTGACAGTAACCGCTTAGCTGCAACCTTTCAATATCTTTCAGATGATGTTCACTAAAACATAATACATCAGTATCTTTTATTCCTTGTGGTTCCTCTAACAGAACAGTAATGTCATTTACTTTATTACCAAGTCCTCCCACATTCTGGTGAAAAATTGTCATTGCTTTGGAGTTAGATGCAGATGCAAACTTTTGCCTAAAAAATTATCTGAAGCTACACAAGCAGTACGTTCATTACTAACAATTTCCTGAAATATTTGAGATTGAAACTGAGTCTGACTTGATGGCTGGAGCCATTTAAGTGCGATTGGTTCCAACTTTGGGGTACATTTGTGGACATCTTCCAATATTTTTGTTTTTAGAAGGGTACCTAATTCTTTTTTTCCTGATCTGTTCAGGTGCATATCGTGTCTTGTAAATAATTCTCGTCCAAAACTGCTTATATCTACAACACAAGTATTGTTAAAATGCTTGCACGACTTTGCTAACTTAGAGTTCGTTTGTGAGATAGCCTCATTTACACAGGACTGTGGGATTAAGTCATGTCTCTTTGGAATGTTCACAACAAATACCTTAGACTGATGAAGCGCCGATATTTTCTTCCTGAACGACTGTACGACATCATTCCCTTTGTTGCAGGCAACGTTGTTTGAGCCACCTATTAAGATCACACACTTGTTTTTTACTTTCTCAGGATCACACCTCGCTACAACTTCTTGAAGTTTAGCACCTGGTTTTACGATTCCACAAACATCGGCACCATTCAAACTGCTTTTCACTATATCAGCCATGCCTCTGCCATGACTATCAGTGAAAATGTGAAGACGGTTTTTTGATGTTTCACTCACAGCAGACTGGATCACACTACTGCCACTTTCACTGCTATTAACTGAACGTTGTGGTTTCGGAAGATCACACCTAACTTTTTTCCGATAGTTTACCGGTACACTCTTCTTAAGATTGTTTTCACTTTCTGTGAGACTATTACTAGAACAAAGTACATCAAAATTGTTTACATTCTCGAACCTCGAAACATTTGTTGAAGACGACTTTTTAGCGCCGAATAATTGATGCTTGTTGTGTACTAACTTCCATTTTGATGATTTATCAGCGTCATTTTGCGGCAATGTATCCATGTTCTGGCGAAAGTTTTTGTTCTTCTGTCTGTCTTGAAGCAATGGATCCATGTTATGCTTCGACTTCAGCTCCGTATTTTCGGACTTCAGACTGTTGATTTCTACTCTTAGACTGCTGATTACACACTGTAAACTAGCAATACGTTCACTATACTTTAAGAATTCATTTTTGCACTTTACGCACGAATTTTTAACGGCTTCACTATAACTTATTTTAGGAGTAAAACCACGGACATCTACACACGCCGCCATCTTGGCGTAGTGAAATACATATTCATTTAGCTTAAGTGTTACTAGTAATTCTGATTGGATTAGTTTACCTACTGATCTTGTAATAACCATTACTTATATTCCAGTCACCCGCACACTGGAAATGCATGCATCATATCGGACTGTTCTAAAAAGTTCTGGACAACAACACACAAGTCACTCACTGATTATAAAATAATAAACTGCTGTGTTGCCTGTCGATCCTTGTCATTTAGGCTGGATGTATTTCTTGGTAAGGTCTTCCTTTTTTGCTCTAGTAATTCATTTCCTATAGCAGTGCTGTTATTGTATCCTAATAAATAGGAATTCAAATTTGCGGATCATTATCATTCACTTCTGGAGACTGAGCCTTACCCTGGAGAGACATAATTTTTCCACTTTCATTTCACTAATATTCTGGTGATTAACAGCTCTACTGAATTGGTTTCCATTATCAGGGTTATGATTATTTCTCTCTGTTTGTCTCAACCTGTTTCTCTATTGGTCATTAGTGTCACCTATAGGATTTCCCCCAGACTGCATATTGTTATTACTATTCGTGGCATTATTTGTTGTGATGTTATTGCAACCCTGTCTATTGGATTTTTTTTTTTTTCCAGAGTATCTCTTTGTTCTAGGTATTCTAAAAGATTATTTACTTTAACCTACTCTGTCTCTATCAACTTATCATGCACCTTCCATGGTAGTTGACTTAAAATAACTTTCAACAAGTACCTCTCACGAATTGGGTCACCAGAGTACTTTGCTTTACTTAATTGATTTTCTACAAATCCGCTGTATCCTTTCTAATTAGTATTGTTGTGTGTTTGAAATCCTAATAATTACATTCTCAATTTCTTCTGCACTTCTTCACGCCAGTATTTACCTTTAAATTCTAATTTGGAGTTCTTGTAAACATTAAATTTGTCAAATTTTAATATACCCTATTGTGCAGTGGTCCTGTAAGATGACTTACCAAGAACCTGGTTTTAATGTGGTCTGTCCATGTAGTGGGTAAGACATCCCCAAATGCTTTTTAAAAAATATGTGAAAGTACTGATGTAAAATCATCACTTCATAATCGTTAAGTTTATCTTTATTTCTCTTCATCGCATTCTTCCCTTTCTTGTACGTGAGTATGACACTCTGTCTTGAGGCCACAAATGGCCCATCGGGACCATCCGACTGCCGTGTCATCCTCAGATGAGGATGCAGATAGGAGGGGCGTGTGCTCAGCACACCGCTCTCACGGTCATTATGATGGTTTTCTTTGACCGGAGCCGCTACTATTCAGTCGAGTAGCTCCTCAGTTGGCATCTGAGGCTCAGTGCACCCCGAAAAATGGAAACTTCGGTGATCCGACGGGCACTGGTGTATCCACTGCGGCAAAGCCGTTGCCTGTACATGAGTATAGCCCATACCTAATTTATCATGTTGATTATTTCCAAGTGCACTGTGTATATTATAATGGGTAAAAGAATCACTAGTAATATTTGATGCAGAAGTCATTGCCTGAGGTATCATGTTCTGGGAAATATTCAAACCAGTCTTTAATGTTGGCTTCCAGTTACTATGAAAGATATATATTATCAACATGCAAATTGTTCTGTTTTGCAAGGCTGAGCTACAGTCATTAACAGACATTATTAGCATCAGAACACAGCCCATAGACCAGGTGCTAAACACCTCATGCAGCAATACTTAAGATACCTTACAGATTATTGGTATTGTACCAATTCAAGTATAGAGGCATACTGGACGTATGAGATGACACTTCCCACAGCATGTTGATTTTTAACAAACAGGGGCTCCTTCCCCACCCCCATGCTCGTGTCGTGGCAGTAACTATGGTGATCAATATACTTACTTACAGCTTCTTCAGTGTTCAGTGAACTTAAAACGGTGCAGTAGCTAAAGGTTGCAACTGTGATTTCTATTTAAGTGGCAGTGAAAGAATCTCCAAAAATTGTCTTATATTTTGTGTAGAAGTAAAGAAGTTTCTTCACAAAACACACTGAGTAGGAGACAAATTTTAGTTGGACATTATGTGAGAATTTTCAAAGCACCACACACACACAAACAACACTGAAAAACTTTCCTTATGTGTGCAGACGCATGTACAAGTGTCTTTTTTGTGGGATGTGTGCATGCATGTGCGTGTGTGCGCGCATGCATTTGCAAGTGTCTTTTTTGTAGGGAAAATGGTCATGTGGGGCATGATATACAAATGATAACTTCAGAAGGAATGGTTTACCTGCAATTATCAGAACACAAGTATCTAGTGAAGCATTGTTTCACTCTCAAGTGATAATTTCCTGTAAGTAATAAATACCATGGTTGGTTGCTTTATTGAAGGTACCAGGCAGGCACCATCAACAGTTAAAAAGCAACCGCAAAAAGGGAAAACTCCTAGACGAAGAAAACCAAAAACACCTTCTTCTACATCTGAGAGTAGTGACCTGGAAGAATGAGAAACCTTCTAGGTATGTACACTATTGTCCACAGACATACTGTAAATGTACTCTTTAAGAGCCACCCTTGAGACAGTAATAAGTAGAAAATTTAATAATCAGTCTTTGGTAAAAGTATTGCAGTAAATAAAAGCTCTTTTCTTATTATTATGGAATATATTACAACCTTCGGGATTTGCTGTTGAGTTTTGAATACTATGTAATTCGTGCTAGCTTGTAACTATTTCGCTACCTGTTAAATATTTTTAGGTACTGAATTTATTACACTGATTTAAAGAAGCATTAATGGTAAAATATTTTAAATGAATAGCATTTGTATTTTTGAACTGTAGAATTGTTTTTAAATGATGGAACATTCCGCACTTATCTTTCAAATATAATATATTTGTGGGGAATATATATGTGACAGCACTGTAGAGATTTCAAAGCTATTTTCGTGCACTAACATCTAAAGCTACAATAATGGCCAGCAAATATATTTAATGAGAGAATGGATCATATTTGTTACTGTACATTTTCTCTCTCTCTCTCTCTCTCTCTCTCTCTCTCTCTCTCTCTCTCTCTCTCTCTCTCTCTCTCTCTCTCTCAGCCTGACTGGTTAGTTTCCAGATGGGAAGCATGCATAATAAGACAGAACTAATATTTACAAATGTTGTTGGACCAGTAATGCAACTGGAAGTGTGTTTCTATTTGTTCATTGCCCCTGTTATCTTTAATGTATGTTGGGTTACCAGAAAATGAATATTACTGCTAGTTACTGGTTGCAGAGTGTATTTGCTGTTTTTGTTATTAAGATGTTAGTACTTGTGTTTGTGTTACTGCAAAACTTCGCATTACACAATATTAAATTCTGGTAATAATTTCAGTGATGTATCTTTGTTTGTTTCAGGTTTTATTTATTTTAACTGACATAGGGGAAATGCTTCCTGCAATTAAGCCCATAATTTATACATTGAACAAAATATGACAAAGTGCAATATGTACAATCATAAGAAGGGCTACAAATGCTTTCGTGCTGGCACACAACTATTTTAATGTGTCAATATGCATGACAACTTTAAACTGCCTTTTTGAAAACAGGAATAATTATTTTATTAATTTTTATATTTAACTCTCCACTGATTCTCCGCAAGTAGGGCTCTGTATTATTGTATAACTGACCTGTTAGTTCTAAATGTACAGGATTTTATTTAGTTAACTGGTGACTGAATTAAATGTACAGTATCTCTGCATAGTGATAAAGTGCACGTGCACATTTTATGTATTGCTGCCAGTATGAATGAATTAGTTTTTACTAGTATCATAAGCGTCTTTTTATTTTATTGTTATCAAACAAGTAGTTGAATATGACTTTAAGATTTGCGTTGTTGTGTTCTCAAACCGAATTCTACTTTTACTGCATTTTGAGACAAAACCTGTTGAGCAACAGATGGTTAAAAACTTGTCGTGTGCTGAATGTGATGGGCCCAGAGAAAACTCACTAGATATACATAAGGGTAGTTGAATGTTTCACATGGTTTAGAGGCAAAGGGAAGCAAATGAGATGGGCAGGGGGCAGGTTTAGAGGCAAAGGGAAGCAAATGAGATAGGCAGGGGGCAGCAGAGGTACTGTGTAAGGCAATTGAGAAAACAGTACGGTTGCAGTCCATATACTCTCAACACTCAATGAAAAGTCACAAAAGACAGGCTAGAGAGGAGGAAGAAATTCTCAGAGCAACAGAATAGGTAGAGAATATGGGCTAGTGAAGACTTGAGTCCAGTAGAGGTTCAGTACTAAATGATGCGCTGGAGGGATGTGCAGCTTAACGGAATTGTGTTTTAGTAGGGAGAGAAGTTAGAGATGGCATAGGCTACAAAGCAGGAACTGAAATCAAACACTGCTTGCTGTGTCTTTTAAATGTTGAATTACATTTGGTCATAGTTGACTGGTTGGCCTCTCAGAAAATTACACATTAATCTGCATCATTTTTATCCTTAAAGCATAATATGGAATCTATATTTAACATTAATGTTGTACCTTTTCAGTAACTGTAGTTGTCCATGTAGACTGAAAAAAAATTAGACAATTAGTATTTTATCAAAGGTGCATATCAAATGGCCATGGCATTGTTTCTTGCATTTAGAATCCTGCTTTATGATTGTCTCTAAAGAATGAGATGTTACTGAATTAACTTAATGTACTAATGAATTTCAGTATACAATGTATCTGTAAGAGTTAATCACATAGATGTTCAGTGGAAGGCTGGCATATTTCATATCACAAAAAATCCCTTGATTATGATCCGTGGGTATACAAAAAAGAATTATGATTGGCACAGTCATACAGCAAACCCAGGATCTCAATCATTCTTTCAAACAAGCAGAACAATGATACAGGCTGTATTGATTCAACACATGCAGGAAAAACTGAACAAAAAATTAATGCAAATAATGAATGATAGGATACTAAAAGAATGGCACAGAGCCAAACAACAGAGACAAAAAAATAACCATAAAAAGATGTGCACAAATTAGCCTCAACCCGTACAAGGACTTCGTACAAACAAGATAGCAACAGGAAAATCTGGCAACAAAGGAGTTCTATGGTTTACAAATATAAATTCACAATAAAAAATAGTCACAATGCAATGGGACAAGAAAATAAACGTATTTACCCAAACTCAGATCTTATGCCAAAATATCTCCCTAAAATAACAATAAGCACATACTTATATCATAAATTAGTATGTGAGGAGAAAATTAGTTTGGGCGCAATTAAGTTGCACATTTAATATGAAGTATACAAGAGAAAAACTGAAAGTTAGAAATAAGGCGCAGTTCAGTGATGTTCAGATAAAATGGGCATGTGACTCAAACCTTAAACGAGAAGTAAGTTGTAAATGGACATTGACAAGATCAAAGAGGAAGAAAAGTCTTACGAAAATGCTCTGTGATAGGCACCATACAGTTACAGAACAAGTACTTCTTGAATCAAAACTTAACATGACAGGTCTAAACCTTTTCCCATTTGGCAAGTGAGGAAAAAAAAAACTATATTTCCTACATTGTGCATCCACATTGTGTTCCATAGCTGCAGTGAGAGGGGGAAGTGGACCAAGTCCGCCATGGTCCTCTTAGAAATCATTCTGACATTGGCCTGGAATAGTTCGGGAAACCCAAATCAGGTAGCTCATTACAGAAAATACTGTATGGTCTTTAGAGATGTTTTTAGTTAGGCCAAGAATATGATCGTCACATGAAGGAGAAATAAATCTCGGATTTTATTTATATTGGTTATTTCCATTACAATACTTGTAATACTCTGTGTGTTTGTGTGTGTGTGTGTGTGTGTGTGTGTGTGTGTGTGTGTGTGTGTGTGTGTGTTTGATGACGATGATGATAATAGAAGCAAGAGAGCAAAACCTTATTGCGGCACATGTCTACTCCTTGTAAATAGCATAAAGGGGACTGCCAAGCTTAACATCCCCATCCAATAGGAGGATCACCATCAATAATGTCACACCATCAGTTCATGAGACAGTGCAGAGAGGTATGGTATTTACACCAGGACGTTGACCCAAAGCTTACTGTGCACCATGGGCGGGCAAACGTTGCACGCTGCTCATGAGTGCACAGCACTGCACATGTGCTGTTGGTGTGCAATCATTGACCAGGGCAGTGGCGACAGCCAGCAGGTTGCTGCAGTGTAGTACCAGGCTAAGCTGCAGATGTTGATCCAAAGTGACCACCACTTAGTGAACATTGTATTTCAAGATCTGGAAAATGCAGAGTGAATCAAGGAAATGGAGAAGTGGAGATTTGCTACCTTTTAAAAAGGAATGGGAGCATCGTGTTTTCTTTGTGCAAAAATGTGAAAATTCGAAATGTTTAATACATGGCAGTATTCTCGCTGGTCAGCAGAAATGAGTATTGAACGCCATTATAATAAATTTCACAAGGATGAGTACAATTTAGTGTCGGATTCTGAGCGGTAGGGGAAATTGACTGAGCGTTTCACACATATTTAGCTGAAATTGGGAAAGAGTACGGTGACATACCATACCACAGTGAAGTCCGCTGGCTTAGCCGTGGTAATATACTCGAGATTTTTTGAGCTGAGAATAACAATAAATCAGTTTTTAAAGGACAAAGGAAGGCACGACCCCAACTTAGAAGATCCAGAGTGGGTTGCTGACCTTGCAGTTTTAGTGGACGTTACCAGGCACATGAATGCATGTAACACAAGTTTGCAAGGAGAAAATCCAGCTAATCTGTGAAATGGCTGAAAAGGTGCAAGCTTTCACTTGCAAGCTTGAGCTGTGGGAACGATAGCTCTCGTCAGGGAACACAGTGCATTTCCCTACTCTGTCTATTGTGCGAGAACAGAATTGCAAAGAATATGTTTCCTTACTTAGTGCAATAAAAGAGGAATTCCTCAAGCGATTTGGGGATATATCATATTTATCCCAAGCTTTTGAATGGTTCTCGAGACTATTTGCTGTTTCTGTAGATGATATTCATCCAAATTTGCGAATGGAATTAATAGATCTACAGTGTAATTCTCGTCTGAGAGACAAGTTCCTTTTGGCAAGACGTGTAATAGACTTTTATCACGACTTTCTGCAGCACGAGTTTCCTCGTCTCCATCGTGAAGCTGCGTAGATAACGTCAGTGTTTAGCTTAACATGTTCGTGAGAGATTTTTTTTCCTGTAATTAAAATTAGTAGGTCTCAGTTAAGAGCAAAAATCAGTGATAAAAATTTACGTAACTGTTTGCGTTTGTCTGTATGTAGAAAATTTGTTCCAGACATTAAACGTATTGTAAACTCCACCTGTGATAATTAAATAAAATGTATCGTAGGTAATAGGTACTCTTTCAAACCATGATTTCTTTCAAGCACTTCTACTAACCTTATTCCTTCATTTAATAAAACAAGCTTGGAAACAAAATGCTTTACAGAGGAAGGAGCAGAGAGACGGTATGATAGGAGAGAAGCTGGTGGCCAGCTTGCCCCTGTGTGCATGCAGAACACCTGTTAACTGCACACGTGCAAGTGCACCGCACACGTGCAGGATTCCGGCCCACCCCTTCCAGTACGCCAGCACCTTTCTTACCCTTGCCAGCCAAATACTGGCAGTGAAACTTTGTTTCCACCACTATGATTCAAAATGTTATATTCAGATTGTTTTAGTAAGAGGCTTCAATGAAATTTTCATTGTCACTATAAATGGTTCCTTATTACTTGCAACTTAATTGCATCAAAACTCACTTTCTCCTTACATATTGATTTGTGGTATACATGTGTGCTTATTTTTATTTTATGGAGATTTTTTGGCATAAGATCTGAGTTTGGATAAGTATGTTTATTTTCTTGTCTTGTTGCATTGTTTCTATTTTTTATTGTGAATTTATATTTGTAAATCCAGAGAACACAAACGAACCAAGACAAGTGTGTGTTAGCGACCTCAACCACAGAGGTAGGTCAAATCTCGGATTGAAATTGAAATATGAATATGAATATGTGAGGTATCGGAGCAATAACAAGAAAGTTCAGTTACTAGATCACAAAATAGGAAAACGAGATATTAGTTACATTACTGAAGCAATTTTGTTGTTACTGTGGGTAAAATTTCTTCCACACCCTCAATTACAAATTATTTCTCACCAAGCATTTTATTAATATACAAACAGATGATACAACCATTTGATTGAAATTGCAAGAAAATTAAGGCAGTATTAAGTTAATACATCCATATGGTTACTATCAGATGCAAAGTAGTATAGTGAAAATTTGTACGGCATATGTAAATGGCCTATATTGTTTCCAGAATGAACCCTTCACAGTGTCGTGTAGTCTGTGCAATAGTGAAACTTCCTAGTAGATTAAAACTGAGTCGGACCAGGATTAAAACCTGAAAGTGCTCATTCTTCTCCATAGTGAAAGACTGGACCACAAAAACTTCAGCTATACTTCATGAATTACCACAAAATTATGTACTGTACTGTAAGACATTATGAAAATGAAGTAAACAATGTGTGTTAGTGTTTTGATTTTTTTTCTTCGCCTTTGGCTGGCAACATTCAGGTGACAAAGATTTGATAGTTGTATGGTATGCTGCTCTCAAATGAATTTATTGTCAATGTGAAATGTGAAGAACATAACACTGTTAGTCTTTTCGATCTCCATGTTTTCATATTTTGTACTTATTTTGGGTGGAATTGTTCTAAACTGCATATGGTGAGAAACACAATGACAGTTAACTTGTTAGGAACCATTTATAGTGACAATGAAAATTTCATTGACACCTTTTACGAAAACAATTTGTTTAACACGCAGTAATATTGATGAAAGTCATTAATGTAAAGAAGAAGTAGTAAATACTTATCAGATTATTCCTGTTTCCAGCCACAATGTGATTCCCACATAAGGTACAGTACTGGTGTTATTCACACAACTACAGAGGGTGCTGTAGTTTCTCCCATATCTTCCAGGAAAAGAGACTGCACTTCATGAGTTAATTTTTGTTTACTTTCTGTGTTTCATTTTGAGCTATCACTAATATCTGTGAAGTGCTCAACGTATACTGTTTACCAAACAAGCCATTTCTTTGTGTAATATACTTTTTTGTTGTATTTTTATCCTTATCAGTGCTATGTGTAAGAAACAGGGGAATCTTCAAGGAGTTGCCGCTGTCGCCTCCTCCCCCAGCCCCACCGTCATCCTCACCCTTCCCAAAAAATCATTTCATCACTTCCGCCCTTGGTAGTTCTTTTATTTTGATTTCTGTAACTGTGGCACATCACTTGTGGCATACATTTGTATGTGAGCTTCAAATAAAGGTAAAATCAATTTGTAGTCAGTCTATATTGCTGTCAATGTTTTCTGTTTCGTATAATCTGTTGTTTAGAGAACAAGAATACTAATTATTTACATTGAGAAAATATGAAATGGACGGTGGGTACTAACTACTATAAATTACCTGTTCAAACTGCACCTTTACATTACCCCTCCTCAGCAAGAATCTAAGTAGCTCTTTTTCTCTTGTATATGGAATGTTTTGCTGACTTGCCTCATGACTAGTTTGTGACAGCATTGTTCATATCGTATTCCTGTAAGAGATTTAATATAGTGTGATGCTATCCAAGACAAAGATTTATAACAATGGCATTGATGTCTTTGAATGCTGCATTGTGGGAGCATCCATGATTCATTGTTGTCTGATACTTGTTGTGCAATCATCAGTAATCTAAACTTCAAAGTCAAATTTCGGCAAAATTCTATTAACATAAATCCTTCAGATTTCATGTTATAAAAACACAGATTTCATGTTATAAAAACAGTACCACCTCATGGTTTTTCTTTGTTTATTTAGCTGTAATTTGTTACTGATATATATTAAATTATTGGATATAGTACTTGTCTTGTGATTGTACAATGTCACTTACTTAAAGTATTAGAGTATAGTGTGTGAGTGCGCGGGCGCGTGCGCGGCTGCGTGGCCACGTGCATGTGCAAGCATGTGTTTGGTGATAGCAAGCTGAATAGTATTCAGGGAAAGTGCTTATCTATATGCCACACGAACAATAGATTGCAGTTTGAAAATGTTGCTGTTTTTTCTTGTCAAATGACCATTGCTTCCATTTCTTAGTAGCCTCATTCCACTGTACAGTAATTCCCACTTGCAGCTCTCTAGTCTATAACTCGACATCTGCTGGGTGGCTCTTTGTCAGTCAAATGACTCTCATTCTTCTCTGAGTTTCTCTCCACCTCTTATGGCAGTACTGGAGATTAACCAGAAGGAGTGCACTTTTTGGAAACTCCAACTTACTAGCCACTTAACTGGGTGTGCCGACCAGCTCTGTTTACGTCTGGTTTCCATATGTTTAAGTGTACATACTTATTAAAAGTTCACTAAAACTGAATGAAAGGTAAGTATTTACTTGCTTTTACTCATATCACACTTATGGGTTATGTCCATAATAATAATAAAGCAAATCAAGCAAGAAAATATACAAAGGAGCTGCATTATTTGGCATGGCCTTTATTGTGAATAAGGACATACTTGACTCTGTTGTAGAAGTAAATCAAATCAGCGACAGACTAATGACCATGGGAATTAAGCACACCAACAAAGCATATACATTTTAATGTTCATTTACCTACTAACATAGACGTTGACAACAAAAAAGAATCTGTGAAGGCACAAAAGTTTTTGGAAATACGTGAAATTGAAATGTCCAAAATTCCAGAGGGGCACGTAAAAATTCTTCTTGGTGATTTCAACGCACAAATTGGTAAAGAGATGACATCAGGCTTATTGAGTTTTGCCAACAGCACAATCTAAAACTCATGTCAATATCACTTCAAAATAACTCTAGGAAACAAAAAACTTGGTGATCCTTATGCTAGGTGAATTTCAAATAGACCGTATTGCAATCTCCTGTGATTTCCAAAAGAAAGAAACAATGTTAAAGTCCACAGATGGGGATTCTGACCATTATCTTATCAGATTCAAAATTAAATTCACACCAACAGGGAAATTCCAAAAGAAAACACCACTAATTCCCAAATTTGATTTAGAAAAATCCAAGAATCAGTGATTACAGAAATATGACAAAACAACCTACAAACAACTGGAGATATTTCCAAATGAAAATTGTACAGAAAACAAGAGAATTGATCCCATTAAAGAAAAAAAATTTGAACTTTCATGGTGGGATTCAGGTTGTGTTAATTCAGTAAGGGAGATATGGTGAGCCTTCTTAAATTAAAATTGTGACAAATTGGAAACCAGGCACTCAAGTCGAATTCACTACACAAAGTAAATAGTTTTAGACAAAGTAGCCTATCTTCGACGTTATTCAATCTGTATATTGACCAAGCAGTAAAGGAAACAAAAGAAAAATTCAGAGTAGGAATTAAAATCCATAGAGAAGAAATAAATACTTTGCTGTCTAACAGAATTACAATGTCATTGGCAAACCTCAAAGGACCTGGAAGAGCAGTTGAACAGAATGGACAGTGTCTTGAAAGGAGGATATAAGATGAACATCAACACAAGCAAAATGAGGATAATGGAATGTAGTCAAACTAAATCGGGTGATGCTGTGGGAATTAGATTAGGAAATGATATGCTTAAAGTAGTGAGTGAGTTTTGCTATTTGGGGAGCAAAATAACTGATGAGGGTCGAAGTAGAGAGGATGTAAATTGTAGACTGACAATGGCGAGGAAAGTATTTCTGAAGAAGAGAAATTTGTTAACGTCGAGTATAGATTTAAGCGTCAGGAAGTCATTTCTGAAAGTATGTGTATGGAGTGTAGCCACGTATGGAAGTGAAACATGGATGATAAATAGTTTAGACAAGAAGAGAATAGAAGCTTTCGAAATGTGGTGCTCCAGAAGAATGCTGAATATTAGATGGGTAGATCACATAACTAATGAGGAGGTATTGAATAGAATTAGAGAGAAGAGAAATTTGTGCAACAACTTGACAAGAAGAAGGGACCGGTTGGTAGGACATGTTCTGAGGCATCAAGGGATCACAAATTTAGCATTGGAGGGCAGCGTGGAGGGTAAAAATCATAGAGGGAGACCAAGAGACGAATACATTAAGCAGATTCAGAAGGATGTAGGTTGCAGTAGGTACTGGGAGATGAAGGAACTTGCACAGGATAGATTAGCATGGAGAGCTGCATCAAACCAGTCTCAGGACTGAAGACCAACAACAACAACATGTTGAAGTCCAGTCCAAAGAAGATATCATATTAGGAAAACCTGAGAATGTCTAGAAAAGTTGAAAGAAAGTAGAGTTTTACCTATAGAAATCAATAAAGTTGAGGAAATCAAAGTAACTTAAAGCTTTAAAAGAAGAGGAAAAGATCAACTTAAAATAGAAAAATTATGGGTTTTTATAGCTGCAATTTTGTTTGCATATTTGATTCTTCTTTAAAATATTTTCTGTCATCGAGTTTGTAATTTGCTATGTTATTACGGGTAGTAACATAGTATTATATAGGATGTAAAAGTTATGTACCACTTATTATTTGTTCTGTGTTAGGGGTTTGTGCGAGCTTACATTTTAATAATGAAATGTACAAAAAAAGACAACATTGGTTGGCTATTGTGATAGTGAAGGCTAGTAAATAGAAATTATTTATTTCCTTGGAAAGTCTGTTTGCTTTGGTTGTTTTTTAAGCTCATGAAGACTTTTCCCCTCCCATTGCCTTCAGCAGTTTCTACCAGAACTTTTCCTTTAATTAAAATGTTGGTATCATGTACAGAAGTAAAACACCTGCAAGTGTGAAGCAATCCTTGCTAGATTAATGAAATTTCTGTGAATGAAGAGAAAAAGCAAGGACTGTAATTTTTTGTTACTAGCTTGCAAGATGTAGGTCTGGATGCATGACTGTAGTATCAGACATAATTGCTGTATAATTGCCATAATGTAAATGCAAATTAACTCTGATTAGGTCCACCTCTGGACATTATATGAAATTGAGAATTTAGTGAGTCGGCCATTTGTGCTTGAATGATCGCAGAATACATCATAATTTTTAAAGGGTATGCAATTCTCTTAATTCATGACTTTTGTGTACCTAGTATTTAACATTGGCTTATCTTAAGATCGCCAGGTTTAAGGAATAGTGGATGATAGAACCTACAAGCCTTTTTTAATTTCATTTGGGAATATGAATCGCTCTGCTACAATACAACTAATATCAAAGGCTATTCTCCACTTTCTGTTGAATCTGTACATGTCCTTGCAGTCTTAAGAGTAATGAAAGTGCTTTTCCAAAGTAGCATTTTCCAGCAGCCACGTAGGAGAAGACTTACCCAAAGAAATCAAGAAAGATCGAAATACACAATAAAATTGCCCATTCAACATTTGCAAGCTTTAAGTTGAGTCCACACGATGCCTTTTTGTGTTCAACTTTGCACATCCGTAATTTCCTGGAAATGGAGGCCGTGCATAAGCACATTGTTACTTGCCCTCAATGAGAATCTTTGTGCTATTTAGCAGACAACGGGTAGCAGGAGTAGATATTTGTTTGATTATGTTGTGTGTTGAGGTTATGCTGTAAAGCGATTTATGTGCAATAATGTCTGTTGACTCCTAATGTTGCGGGTCCGGGTTCCGGTATCGGTGGATTCCCCAATGGCTAACATCGGCTGCAGACAGCTGATCTTTTCAAATCAGTATGCCACTATGTGCACGGTCACACTATAGCCAATCCTGGCTTCCGAACGTACAGACTTAGGACAGTAATACGTAAAATTCAAATCATTTTGTTCTCTTTGGTCAAATGAGCTGTTTTCCCACATGAAATATGGAGTGTGAGAAACTGATAAGTTTACTCCAATAAAGAATGAGTTTGTGGCATCCTGAGGATGAAAATATCATAATCGGGATATAATTCGGACTAAAATCGCAGGTTTATTCGAAACCTCGAATAGGAAAAATCCTTAGTGGAAATTTTAATCATAGATAATAACAAAAAAAAATTGTTCAAGTGAATCGGGCGTATCCTGTAGGCTTGTAGGTACTGTATATAAAGGGTGTCATTAGTTGTATGCAAATTATTATTACTGCTTACTGGCATTTTATGCCAGTAGAGTAGTGATTCTGTTAATGTGAAGTGGTTTGCAAATGTGGTGTACCATATGTATTTCCATCTTTAAGTGCTTTAGGTTTTCAGAACTACCTTAAGCTACATTTTATGCTTGTCTTTCACTAGAGTGCTAAACGACAGTCATTGAATGTTAAGTGACTCACATCTGCACAACTTTAAATAAATACAGAGAAATAGAGTGTTTATAATGTGTTTTTCAAGGTCACCATGAATTATCTCGATTATGTACCAGAACGTTTCTCCCGTCATCTCATATATTCGTAAAACTTGTCTTGTTATTACAATAAGTAAGGACAAGGGTATAGTACTCACTACATTCTTTACGGGACAAGACAGATCATTCACATGCATTCAGAGTCTCTCTAATTAGGAGACGCTATGCAGCAGTATCCAAGCACAGAAGCGTTCGTGGTATCCATCCAACCGTAAGAGGTTTAAAACTTAATCTGCTGCATACATAGAATAGATTCTAAGCTAACCGAACCTCCTTCACCTTGCCAAAAAACTGACAGAGGAGATTGGATGCACTATGACCGTGCTGCTGGCCAATGTTACCGTGCGACCTCAGGCGACGGCGTCTGACAACCGTTGTCAGCACAGTGAACGCAACCTAAGGAAGCAAACTTACGTTTATAGATGATTACACATATAGAAAAAAGTCGTGTGAAATACCTCTCCTGAAGATCATTTGAATAAAAATTAGAGATGTTGCCCTGAGCGTCATGTATTAGTTTAAAAGTCTCCAATCATATTTCTGCAAACAATAAGATACCATAAGTTTTGAAGTAGGAAGTGAGCATAATAACCCAAAAATTTATGTTAAGTGTTTATGAAAACTGTGGACGAGTATTCATGCTATGGCTACTTAAAAGGACAAGAAGTGAGGAACGTGGCATCTGAACAGAGGAACATTGGGCGACTCGCGCGTCAGTGTTGCGGATGAAATGAGGATGAGGACAACACTACACCCAGACCCCGAGCGGAGAAAATCTCGCAGGTGGACTGAACAAAGGCAGGAAAGAGTTATGTGTAGCTCCTCAACAAACTACTAAAAAGAGAAATGAAGCACACCGATAGTGCAAAAAACAAGAAGTTGAAAAACATGACCTCAGTTCCAGTGGATTCTAGCAACTACGAAATTCCTAAGTTTGTCGAATCCGAGGATGCTAATCTACATATCATATTTCATGATTAAATACAAATGACACATTGAAAGTAAACTAACTCTCACATAACGACTAGGAACCTCCCTTAAGTGTTTCTTAGTTTCAGGAATAACAATTTTCATTTTTAATTATTTATTCTTATTCCGTTGATCCAGTATACAAGGGAACTGCATGGATGTGGAACGATTCATAATTGTACATGAACACAGTTCTTAGAGATGCTAAAAATTACAATTATTCCACATTACATGTTACAAATTTGATAGAATTGAAACGTGTTGTTTTGAAATGAGGAATAAATAAATCAAACGAGTATATAAGCCACCAGTTACTAACACAAAAGTTTATTGCCGGTCTTAATGCTGCAGTTTCCCAAGCAGAAAATCTAAAATCTCATCTGACATTCCAAAATTTGCAGACAAAACGTCATCACTTTGTATTTCTCATTTCTCTGTTGATATGTCTTTACCTACAGGCTCTTTTGCATTTTCCGTTTCTGTCGCCTTTATATCAATATACACAGGAGAACGTACAAGTGTTCTTTCCACAGATTTTTGTGCATGCCCTTTTATTCCCATGCGCCTGCGATTGCACATGACGAAAGAGGCATCGTGTGCACATACCTTAACATTCAGATATTACAAGGTCATACATGGTTCTTAGTGGGGTTCACACAACAGATTTGGTGCAAACTGCTTTAGAATCTAGAAATGAAATACTTATACATAAACCCTAAATGAACTTCCTGTGTGAAGTGAGAGGCCAAAACACACGGAACTCAAGTAATTGTGAAATAATGCGGGAAATAGGACGGCTTTCTTCTTGATATCATCGGGAATATCATTAATGTAGACTACAAAAAGTTATGGCCCCTGTCCAGTTCATTACAGCACACCATATACAATCTCCACCATATGAGAGATACTGTATTTGTACTCACCTCATCTTCTACTCAATTTAGCTATGTGCACATATGTTATTGATTTGCAAATATTCTGCTCCCTTTCACAGGAGCGCACATTTTGTCATGCAGATGTAATTTTTCCTAAATTCTCATCTGTCAGTTGTCACATTTTTTTATTATGGTTTTACTACAAGTTGCAGTCCATTTAAAAATCATCTAGATACTCGTCACAAAGTGCCATTGGATTCTGTAGTTGACGCAGCTACAAATAACTGGCATAAACAACTAGTAATATGCCATTTGCTGTTTTTGTAACAATTGGTTTTCTGATTCACACTGGACAAAACAAGAACATCATGTCATATCCAAATCCCAGAACTAATTGAGTGCTCAGCTCCCATGTTCTGGATTCGTAGAGGTTGGAAGACTTAATGGTGCTACAGTTTTGTGTCTGGCGATTGCCATACTTACAAATAAAGCATCGTGTTACGTCTGTTTGTTACAGAATAACATAAAACAATTAGGAGCCCATCGCAAATGTTATCTTCTCATTCACGAAACTCTTAAGCAATTGTTACTTTCTTTGCTTCCTCCGCACACTGGAATCAACAGTACTACCCGAATTCATTAAGGGCTAAAACAAAATTCGTAAGTGATGTTCGTGGAAAAGGTCCTAAACATAGCTGTGAAATGTATAGAAAAGTGCTATGCAAACATTTCAATACACCAACTTTTATTTGCTTGACAAAGAGAGACCAATATTTAGCAGTGCAGTAATCATAGCTCATTTTCCTTATCATTGGCATGTACCCACTTTTTTCACATCTGTCTCATTTTCATTTGACTGTCTCTTATAGTAATAAATTTGAAGGTTTTAAACGGATGTAGATGTAGGCATAAATCAGGATAAGCTTTCAATAGGCAAAGATATACTTTCATTATAGGACAAACTGGACATTGTGCACAATTCTCTAATTAATACGAAACTATTCCAACTCCATCTAGTAAACCACATCAGCAGTTATGTCGTTAAGTTGTATCCCACAAAATTGAGGATTTTGCTAGGACGATCTTTGTCAGAAGAGGCCCTCCAGAACAAATAACTGAATTGGACAATTCTTATGAAGATGATTCTAATCGTAACTTGTAAAAATTACAATTTGTGCAATAGTGAAATTCCTCCAAAAAATAATTTCTTCAAAAAGTGCAGACGTGTTTTTTTCCGCTGTAAATTCCTTTCAAATGTCAAAATATTACTCACTTCAGGTGGGTACAATAATGGTTGCACATTTCTGAGATAGTAACTGGCTATGGTAGGTCCCTAGTGCTCCTGTAGTAGTACCAAAAGTGGGTGGAACTTTCCAGAAGACTCAAATCTGGCAATGCTGTCGATGCAGGAACTATGCACATACTAAGTGCGGAAACCCAGCATTGGAAAGGTATAATCGAAATCATTTTCCTTCAAGAGGAACTTCAAACGATTCACTCACAAGAATGGTAATTTCTGGAAGCGGGTCGAATTATTTGGAAACTTTGATTCAGCACTAGAAGAATATATGAGAACAACTAGTGGTGAAAATAAGTCTCATTGTCTGGCAGAAAACACACAAAGTCATATTCTTCATCGAAAAATTAAAAACAAAATATTGTCTTTATCGAATGCCGCTAAATATTGTATCGTAATTGTGGAATGCACCAGATATTTTTGGTCTTTAACAGATTACTATATTTCTTTTCGTTAATGTGAAGTCTACTGATGTTGAGACTTGCAATATAAATATTAGTAAAACGTTTTTCTTTTTTTACCTGAAAGCGATACATATGTTTTGAGGCCGACAGAGGTAGCCTATTTCACATACTGTAGTCAGTTTACTTTTTTCTGATTCCCTGGGATCCAAAGTTCTACTTGGAGCTCGTTGAAATTAGTAATTCAGAACGTTATTTGGTTTTGTAACTTATGTCATAAAACGCGATCTACCTATGTTCAGTACTACAGTGAACAGCCGTTCAGTGACGAGTGAAAATGGGTGCATTTGTTTCTTTGTCGTTGTGGCATGCCACGAATATGTACCGCATGTGAAGACACACATATGTGTAAATATACGCATTCACAAAACCATTCTCTCTCTTGCGCCTCATTTGCTCTACACCAAGCAATTGTTACGAGCGTACTGCGAGAATACTACTTCCCGTTTCTTACTCAACCTGCGGCGGTCATAGTTCTCCCTCTGTCTGCTTACCCCCCCTCCCCGCTTAGGTAACGAGAAAAGGTTAACAGACTTAAGCTGTGTACTCTGCGGGTGACAAATTCAACTTTGGAAGTATAATTCAAAATGTATTACTCTGCAGAAGTTTTGCTTATGTTACGTTGGTTGGTAACCCACACCTGACTCTTGTCTCAAGGCTTATTCACATGCAAAAGACCATGTGTAATGTGTGAAACTGAGATATCGTCGATGAATGACTTCATAAAAGATGTTGACTACGTTATGTCTGAAAATGTAATGATGAGGAAGGGCGGCGCTTGAACTTTTCGCCCTGGACGGTAAAATCTCTGGAGCCGGCCTTGGCAATTTATTTCAAGTGCGGGACTTCTTAACATTCTCAGTAGTTAAGATACAAAGGAATTACAGACATCGACTGCAAGCAGTCATTGATCAAAATCAATGGGGAAAATTGAAAACTTGTGCCGTACAGGATTCGAACCTGGGTCTCCTGGTTACTACACATATTCTCTGACCGCTAAACCATCTGGACACAGTGATCATTGTAACTGCATGGACTACCCTAGCACGCCTCCTGTCAGATCCAAATTTTCAACTACCACTGTGACCAAATGGCTGTGGTCACAGCATCTACCTGATAACCAGGAGTTCAAGTTTCAAATACTGATCCGGCACAAATTTTCAACTTTCCCCATTGATTGCCATCAATGCCTGCTTGCAGCCAGTGTCTGCAATTCTTTTGTGTGTTAATTCATAATGGCTGCTGGATCAAAATGGTGTCTCTTCTTTTATACGTCGAAAAAAAGTATATACATTTCTCAGTAGCGTTTCATGACAGATGCGTCTTCTCCCTCCGGGAATTTTCATTTGAGTTCACAGAGCATTTCCGTAATACTCGCGATCGAACCTACCAGTAACAAATCTAGTAGGCCACCGAATTGTTTCAATGTTACCCTTTGATCTTAACTGGTGGAAATCCCACACTGTCGAGCAATACTCACGAATGTGTCGCACAAGTGTTCTGTACACAGTCTCCTTTACAATAAACTACACTTGTCAACAATTCTTCCAATAAAACTGAGTCGACCATTCGCCTTCCCTACAACCAACCTTGTGTGAGCATTCCATTCCATGTTGCTTTGCAGCACTACGCCTAGATAATTAAATGAAATGGCTGTGTCAAGCAGCACACGGCTAATCCTGTATTCATACTTTACACGACTGTTTCTCCTACTGATATTCATTCTCTAGAATTTTCCCACACGTAGAGCAAGCTGCTACTCTTCACGCCAAATAGAAACCCAGTTCAATTTATCTTGTATCCTTCTAGTCACTCAAAGACGACAGTTTCGCTTCCACTACAGCCTAATCAGCAAACAGTAACAGAAACCTACTCACGCTACCTGTCAAATCGTTTACGCATATACAGAACATGACCAGTCCTATCACATTTCCGTGGAATACTTCTGATGCTACCTTCATCTTAAATGAACACTCGCCTACTTGGACAATGTACTACCATCAGTTTGACAAATACAATACCGATTTTCGAGACAAATATCTTGAAACTAAAAACATAAGCAAGTTGAAGGGTGACCTTCAAGTCTTCTATGCTAGGCTTAAGTTGAGAGCACCTTCTTTAGCAGTTCCGTTTCTTTTGCTGATTTTAAAGGATGAACTTCGTGACACATTTGACGAGACTGTTAAGTTTTAAAGCTTCTAATCACGACATCAGAAGCTGAGCGCTGCTTTTCAATGCTCAAGAGAATTAAAACTTCCCTACGAAATACCATGAAAGAAGAATGACTGAATGCCTTAGGGATGCTATCCTGAGAAATGTCATTTGCGTGTAAAGTTGAACATTTCATTCTGTGATGATAGATTTATTTGCGAACAAGAAGGAGCGACGAATCGATTTACAAATATCTTCCTACTAATTATTTTGAACCTGTCTTCCCAAAGTTACTGCTTTTGGTTAGTACAGTGTTTATAGTTTTAAATGTTGGTAATTTGATTAAACTCGCTTCGCAAAACCCACATTAAAACTTCGAATAATTTATACATGATCTATTATTTCTCATACTGACACTCATGTTACAGCGAACACTTTTCTGGCAGTCGACCGCGAACGTAAAAGAAACGAGCTTCACCTGTCGTGGGGAGAAGAGCGGAGTGGGGGGACGAGCCACACCTCTATCTCACAGGGCTGGAAGCCTACGTCCGTGTTCTGTGCTCCTGGGAATGCAGAACCGATGTAATAATGTACATATGGATCACTGACTCAATCTGGTGTTGTGATAGTCGTATTCGAACGCCGCGACAGAGCAAGATTGCTCTCTGCGCCCATTTCAAAATAAGAAAAGGAAACAACCAGCAAGAACAACTCGCAGCAAAGCAGAGCACACCAATCATTTGGTAACGGCTAGAGCGCACTTGTTAGCTGAGTTTGGTGGTGTCGTTACACGGTAGGTCAGGCCCGATCTCCATCGTTATCTTGAGCAACTATACATCAAAACACCCCCTGCTTACGACAGCCATGTAAAAACGACCGAAGATACCCTTTGAGGAGTGAAGAATTGTGTTGTTGATAAGCGTGTGCGCGTGTGTATTAGTGTATGCGAGAGAGATTTTCGGAGTTAAGTGTCACGTTTTACATCTCAAGCAGACATGCGAAAAAGATAGCTAAAGCAACCCCCCCCCTCTCTCTCTCTCTCTCTCTCTCTCTCTCTCTCTCTCTCTCTCTCTCTCTCCTGCAATCACTTGCTTTCATATTCTCCAGGAAAATATAAATCTCTTACTGTGCATAAGAAGGGCGCTGTTATAAGTATTTATTTCTGTTTCTGTATACGTTTCGTTTTATACAATACTTTTGAAATAAAATGAATTATCGACAGTTCTGTCCAACTTTTGCTAGGACGAAATCCATCTTGCTGATGCGAAAATAACGGGCCTATTACAGGCAGATGGCGATTTAGGATTATTGTTGGTAGCAGTTTGTAGAGGTGACAGTAATGCAATTAGTCTAAAGTTCTTCGGTTTGTCTCTTCCTTTGCAGGTTTTAACAGAGCAACTACTCCCCTCTTCTGCATTAACTTTGGAATTTGGTGTCTGTTCGTACAGTATTTGTTGTTGACCAAAGTCCTTCATTCGTTCCGTCGAATATTATTCAAGCCACCAGATTCTCCATTTTACTGTGATGGTCTTCTAAAATTCAGACACGCTAAATGCTGTTGTAAAGCCAGTACTCCCCACTTGGTGTTCTCTACAAGCCTCGGCATTTTACATTTGTGGAAGGCCTGTCTGTTCAGCAGTAGCTGATGTACTATTTGGTTGGCAGTGACGGTATAATTTTAGTGATCGTAGTTGAATCAGGTGATGCTGAGGGAAATAGATTAGGAAACGAGACACTTAAAGTAGCTGATGAGTTTTGCTACTTGGCCAGCAAAATAACTTATGATAGCCCAAATCGAGAGGATGTAAATGCAGAGTGGCGATGGCAGGAATATAAATTAACATCAAATATAGATTTAAGTGTTAGGAAGTCTTTTCTGAAAGTATTTGTATGGAGTGTAGCCATGTATAAAAGTGAGACATGGACTCTAAACGGTTTAGACAAAAAGAGAATAAACTTTCAAAATGTGGTGCTTCAGAAGAATGTCGAGATTAGATGGGCAGATCACTTAGCTAATGAGGCGGTACTGAATAGAATTCGGGAAGCAAGACATTTGAGGCATAACTTGGTTAAAAGAAGGGATCGGTTGATAGCACACATTCTGAGAAATCAACAGATCACCAATTTAGTATTTTAAGCAAGTGTTGGAGGTAAAAATCGTAGTGGGAGACCAAGAATGAATACAGTAGGTAGATCCAGAGGGATTTAGTTTGGAGCAGTTATTCGAAGATGCATCAAACCAAGCTTCGGACTGAAGAACACAACAGTTGGATCATTGCATCCAACTAATATTGTGTGGTCAGGATGGTTCCTTGCTTCTGACCAAAGACGTTCTTTGGATGATTAATACTTTAATATCGGAATGGGGTGGAAGGTAAAAACATGCAGTGATTAATTTGTGTTCAACCAAGACGGTTACTCGCATCCAGATAATTTGGAGGCAAACTCGATTTTGACTTCGCTGGATTTAATATTTTTCTCTAGTGAAATGAATATTCTCCCTTCTTTTCTTGAGTGACATTGCTTGAACGAACGACGCTACTCTTACCCATGCGCCAGGTCGGTTGCCTGCCGTAGTTATTTGCTAAAAATGCTGGCAATTGGTATTCTGATCCATCACTTAGGTGCTTACAGGCATGGTACTTTTGTTCTCGAGTGTGACAATGTCAGGAATAACTGCACAGCAGAGAGTAAGACAGCACCAGCACAGCGAGCTAAACAAACTAAAAAATAAGAAGTCAGAGATGTGGATAACAAGACGATTGTATTGTACAGAAAGGAAAACAGGAACAAAATACATTACTGTTCACTGTGCAACACAGATATTGCATCATGATCATCCATGGGAATCGTCAACAGAACTTTAAACCAACATTTAAAATAGGTCATGTCCCTATCCTACTAATGACATGAAGAACACACTGTAAGACTCATACTCAACGACAAAGTATTGATAAATAGTTTTGAAGGGCTGCTTAACAAGGACGAGAACTCTTTTGGAGTACTGAGGTCACGACATATGAGGTGTTTGGAAATTCTCGTTACAAACTTCTGGGACTTGTAGAGGGTAGTGAATACCTAATATTTTGGATAGGAACGTACCGTTTTCGTTCTACAACGCCTTCAGTTCAGATGTTAAGTCATTCGCTTCTGCTTGAGGAATTGAATTATGCCTGATGCAGTACAATTATTAGGTAACACTTCGAAGGGAAACATCCACTTATCACTCAAGCACACTTATTTGTAGTTATACTTAAACATTACGTGTTTTTATTCCAAAACATAAAAGAACCCAGGATACTGTACATACAGAACAGTAGTGCCGCATTACAATAGCAGCTCAAAGTGACGACCATCAACATTTTTACAGACATTTTACACGTCATCCTGTCCACCTTATTGCATACCATGACTAACAACTTCGAAGTTTTTCTTTTTCCCTCAACAGACGTTGACGTCGATACATTTCCGGACATGTTTTCCTATTCAAAATATTAAGTAGTCACTCCTCTCTTACAAGTTCTAGAAATCTTAACGGGGATTCCAGACATCCTGCAGGTGCCTTACCTGGTTTGGCTGCGACGTCTGGAGAATGAGCAGCAGCATCTAGCGCTGTAGCAGCTACGGCGACGGTGATGTACTAATAACATCGTGATGCGCTTTTTTAAAATTATTATTCCGCGCGTAACCCGTTGACTGTCGTGTAACCACAGCAGACCCTCACGCATAACGCCGTGTGCTTGGTCTGTCGGTAAAATATCCATCTCTGAAAATGTGCTGCAATCAAGGTATTAATGTGTAGAGAAATGCCTGATTTATTCGGCTCGCCAACTATTGCTAAACGTATAAATCAGTCAGCATCGAAAAACATGCGCCAGCGCCTACAGCCACCTCGTGAACCTGAGAGGAACAGTTACACACTATGCGTGATGGAGGCGAGCTTTTAACGAAGCAGCCGTGTTCGAACTACGCAATGGCTGCCTGTTTCTCCTTAGCCACCATATTGTGGTTTTTAATTAAACAATTAAAATTACTAATGCTATCAAACTGAAATCAAGTAACAGGAGAGTCTGGTGTCGATGTGAGCCACAACTTGACAATGACTGTTCCCTGCAAAATCACCCCCACGTCCCCCTCTCTTCGCAGTACCCATACCTGGTCCCCTCCCCCTAAATCAACCAACCACCAACCGTCCCTCTGCGTGTAAGCCCAGACCCTGCTGCAGGAACGACCAAATGTCCACTTGCAGGACAAATGAACGAGGCCAGACGGCCACCCCTCACATTCAACCGCTGCCTCCAGCAACGCGCATACATAACCTGTCACTCGGCCTGAGCTGAGCACATCAAGTACGCTGGAAGTTGCCCCATGCGGCTCGAAAGTCTCTTTTTCCGTAGCTACTCTCTGAGGCAGCAGACGGCTGGCCGCAGCCAACAGCATCTTCAGCTGTTTCGAACTGTGTTTTCACAGTAAATACACTATCTGTCCATCCCGCACTATCGAACTTCTTATAACAGATGCAAGCTGCTAGAAAACACTGAGCCTGTCACTGACACCAGACCACTGCACTTCGGCAAACAAGAAAATTTCTCTTTTGTTTCCTTAACAGCTTGCTCAGTGAACAGTTTTAAAAACATAAGGAATATGCTGCGCACAAGCTTCCCTCCCTTCTCAACTACTGCCTCCCTTTCATTTCCTTAGACTCTTTTATAAGTGTAGTCTGATTAATGTGTAATACTAGATAAGCTTTAGCTCCCTGCATCTTATCACTGGTAACTTCAAATTTTCAAATAATATATTTAAGTCAATACTGTCCCACCAAATTAGCTACTATAACTTTGTTAAGCGAAATGGGTGCAGACGTTAACGGGAGACTCCACTAGATCACGACTCCACCACCCCATCAACATCAAAACATTGCTGAGAATCGATGATGTCATCTGAAGTTCTATCGTGTTGGTGTAAATACTTTATTTGAAATACATTGGGGAATGCTTCTCTGTGATGTCCATTGTGACTTGCTTGATCCGTTTATTTTAATGAAACCAAATACTGTCCCCATCTGATTTACTGAAGTGTGTACTTAGAATTCTCAATATCTGACTATGAATGTTCTGATCATGCAGGACTGAGAAGTGTAAGGAAATAGCTGCAGATGATAGTATTCTAATTTTCTGCAAGGCGCCTCAGTAAATGAGGTCGCTAATGAGTGTTTGTGCAGTGACCCTTGACTCAGAGGTAGCCAGTTCCATTCCTGGGTGTGAAAAAATTTATATCCCTAGTATTTGGCTGGCAAGGGGTGGAGAGATGGTGGTGCGATATTCATGATCACCATAACCTGTGCCTAGGCCCAGAGGTAAATTTCGAACATCACAGTGCCTCATGAAGCGAGGGTATGTGGCGTTGTTGCTAGCCTTTCATCCACTGGACTATAACATCAAATGTGTCGGCCATGTGGTGTTCTTTGAGAGGACTAGGGTATACCCTGACACCATGTTTCACACTCTCCTTTCTCTCATCTTCATAAACAACAAAAAGTTATCCCTAGCACTACACTCACTCATTACTAATCACCTGCATGAGGTGATTATACTTACTTCAGTGGCGCTGTGAGGGGTGGCCGGGGGGGGGGGGGGGGGGGTAGAGGGTCATCATGTTCCGGGCGCCACTTGCAGAGGGCCGCCAAAAGCTCTCCAAGGCAAACAAGATCTTCCGGAAAATATATTGTTATTACATCTACATCTACATCCATACTCCGCAAGCCACCTGACGGTGTGTGGCGGAGGGTAAATTTTATATATTATATCGAAGGGGGGGGGGGGCAATTAAGTAATAAAGTAGAGTGTCGTTCTCCGGGTGCCGAAGAGGGGAGAGCACAGTGAACCTTTGTTCACTGTATGAAACAAAGTAAGAAATACGTCTTCAGTTTATTAATTCATGTATCTTCACCCTCTTAGTTTCGGGAAGTGGTAGTGCACGGACTGCTTGGATCCGATGTACCAGCATTGTTAAAAATGTGTATTTTAACCGTTCATTAAAAGTATTAAAAAGTTATTAGAAAAGGAATATTTATTCACACGGTTATAAGTTCGACTCCTATCATTTCACTCGCTGCCGAGATCCCGCAGCAAGAGGTTCAGTGCAGACAAAAATAATTAACTCCGTATCTGGAGGAGCGTTGCTGCATCGACATTGCCACACTCAAGACCAAACACAATGGAATTAATGTGAAGGTAATGAATCAGACTTGACAGGCACCTATTGAACTTGGTTTACTTATGCTATTAGGTCTAAAACTTTGCTTCAGCCGTTTTGCAATAGGCGGCAGTAGCGGCAAGTGGGGTTCAGGTGGTTGGTCATAGGTGTAACACAATAAGCTTAGGCATCTGGAAACATAATGCCATAAATATATTAATCGATTTGTGATTGCATCATAAGGTTATTGTCGATTAAGTACGTCAACTTACGTACCCATTCTCGCTATTTGCGGGAAGTTTTCATTTTCTGGTTTAACATGAGGACATGTGCGGCTGTGGCTCTTAAAATACTGGATAATACCAATGGTGAGGTAACTGTTAGTGGAAGGACGTGCAGAGAAGGTTTTCAACGCTTTAAGAACGGTGATTCTGATGTCGAAGACCGGCATGGCAGGGGAAGACAGAACGTTTTCGTAGCTACTGAAAAAGACGAAGACAGTCACAGGACATCATTATCGAAAGCAATTGATGCGTTCGAGTTCAGCACTGAAACACAAACGGCCACAATACAGCTATAGACACTTAAAGGTAATTTTGCAGCAGGTCAGCGCTCGACCCCATGTCGCAAAACCCGTCAAAATATTCATGGAAACGTTGAAATGAGAAGTCCTATCACTCCCGCCGTATTCTCCATACATCGCTCCCTCTGACTACCACCTTTTTCGATCAGTGGCACACAGCCTGGCTGACCAGAAGTGCAAAATTGTATCGATTCATGGACCCCCACGAAAGACGCCCAGTTCTTCCGCCACGGGATTCGTATGCTATCCGAAAGATGGGAGAATGTAGTGGCAAGCGATGGGCAATACCATGGGTCATAGTTTTTTTGCAAGTTTTTTTTCAAATAAAGGCCCGAACTTCGAGAAAAAACGGCAGAAGCAAAGTTGTAGACCTAGTAAAAATAGTGTGCTTCGCGTGTACAACTTATAGACAGATTGGCAATTTCAATGGTTGCGTTGCACACTACTAGAAGCAGCAGAATGTAATGCAAATTATGTTTATTGGAGTAGAGTGTAATGATATTCAAGGTCTGTCGATACTGATATCAGTTAAAGTTCACCAAAAATTGTGCACAGATTCATAAATTACCTTCAAAATTTTCTCAGCTACTCTTTCCAACCAATTTTTCCAATTATTCAAGCAATTATTAATCCATTTCCACATCCATATTCATTCTCATGTCAGTAACCCATGCGGATACTGTCAACATGAAGAAAATGAGAGCTAGGCATCTGTTAGCTTATTCCAAAGTCAAGAAATTTACAACACGTATTTGTGCGGAAAAGTGTTAATCCTGAGTCACTGTAAATAAAGTCACAATTATCTTCTGTTGCAGCTTTGGATGTTTTTAGCCAAAAATGTTATTGACCGCAATAAAAGATATATTGTAAACTCAAAGCACTCGCTAGCACAAGATACAAGAGTCCTAATGTTATTGTACAACTTGCCGTTTTCCACCGTTTTAGTTTAAGAAAAGAAACCAAAGACACTACGAATGAAATGATAATTAAATCAAGACTAAGCTGTCGACAGGCGTTGATATACATCAACGGGGACAGTTGGAAATGTGTTCCCCGATCGAGACTCGAACCCCGGATCTCCTGCTTACATGGTAGATGCTCTATCCATCCTTTTTATCGCAATTTTTTTCCTAGCTACTTTTTATTTTATTTTTTTTTCTCTATCCATCTTTACAAGGTCAGACTTACAACCTTTGTTGACATGCATTTTGTACACTACCGCATAAATAATGTCTAAAATGTCCAAATGTTGACAAATAGTGGCTGATTAGAAAATTAATTAAGTAAATAAATGAATTAAATTGAACATGTCCAAATGAAAAAGATATGAAGACATCGCTATAGTACAAATACAAAAGAAACATGCTCCTCTAGCAATGAAATGAAATTCATGTCGGGGGCGACACCTGATCACCACCCGACGTTCGGTAGAGCAATAGAGCCATCTATCGACCCGTTCTCCAGACATTGGCGTAAGACTGGGTCATCTTCTCGAAAATAACTAAGGTTCCGTTAAGTGTAATTGATGTCTGTCTCGGCTTACTTCGCCTATCTCATCTCTCACCCGACACACCCCATCTGGCAGCCGGGTCGGTAAATGTCCGCCGCAGGTAGTCAGCGAATTCTTGCCTATATTTCTTATGCTGTTGCAGCTTCGCGTGTCCATCCAGAAGAAAATGCCTGAAATCCATTTTGTCCTTTTCCGACTTGTAGACGTAGCCTACAACCATTCCCCGTACCCACGTCACTGCATTGGTTTTATGGACCGGAAAATAAGATTCTTGAGAGGAAAAAGTGTGTCCGATGAAATTGTGCGAGGGGCGGAGCAGCATCTGTCGTGCCAAGTGCCACGCGGGAGCCGTCTCACTACATGATAAACGATTTTTATCAGTGTCCACTGTTGTACAAGCCGGCCGTTGTGGCCGAGCGGTTCTAGGCGCTTCAGTCTGGAACCGCGCGACCGCTACGGTCGCAGGTTCGAATCCTGCCTCGGGCATGGATGTGTTTGATGTCCTCAGGTTAGTTAGGTTTAAGTAGTTCTAAGTTCTAGGGGACTGATGACCTCAGATGTTAAGTCCCATAGCGCTCAGAGCCATTGAAGCACTGTTGCACAGCTTAAACATAGTGGAGTGTCTGCCAAATGAATCGCATGCCGCCGTTGATTCGTTGCGAACTTCCTATTTACCGCCACATACCATGTTGAGCGTACCGACGTTAGGAGGTAAACGTTCCGAATAACGCGCCACATATGTCGCCAGTTCTTGTCTGGGTACTTCTTTTGCAGGGTATTCTTGGGGCACCGGCGCTGTAAGATTTGGCATAAATATAAATCTCGTGTCGTCGGTAGTCGTGTTGTTGGGAAGGATTCTCTGACATAGCTAAGCTCCACACACAAAAAGAAAGAAAAAAACGCTTAAATGACATGTTCGGTGAAATATGGCCCACATTGACTGGGGGCAGCGTTGAAGTGGGCGCTAGTACATCGGTCAACGCACCCGAGATATTGCGGAATTGACCGCGCCACTGTCGTTAAATCGTACTGACGAATAACACCCGTGCCTTTTCATATACGTTCACTAGATCAAGTCCACCCTCTCCAGGCGGTAGCGTAAGCGTCGTGTATTGGATCTTGAACGTGTGTCCCACACTCACGTAAGTTACGAAAGTTGCTTGTATCCGTGTTGCCATTGTGCACGTTAAAGGCAGGACATGCGCTATGTGAGTGAGTCTCGGCGCTAGGTATACGTTAACATAGGTCACCCTCTGAATCATATCCAACGCTCTTAATTTCTGTAACAGCACCATTGTCCGCATCAGCTTCAATATGCGTCGGTAGTTATCCGCTGCTGTCCGCTGCACATCCGTGTCGAACGTAACACCTAAACATTTTATGTTGTTAACTAACACGAGCGGGTCTTCCTCCACCGGTTGTAATCCGACATTCATGCAGCGTGACTTCTGTAGATCAAGCACGCTTCCCGCCGCCATCCCGTATCGCTGTATCCATACCAACGCCGTGCATACTTCGTCGCCTGTCCGTGCCAACAGCATCACATCGTCAGTATAAGCGCGGCAATGATAAGTCAGTTGTGGCAATGGCACTCCCTCCAGCCGTCTTCGGAGACCATAGAGGCAGGGTTCCAACGCCATCGCAGACAAAAATATCGAAACGGGGCAACCTTGACGAACTGACAGTGAAATAGCATTGTAGTCAGTGCCCCGCCCATTCACTGAGACCTCGGATCGCACACCGTGTAACAGTCGCATGATCGCTAGAATTAAGGCCTGTGGGATTCCCAACCTACCCATCACTGCGTGCAGAAAGATATGATCCACCCTGTCGAACGCATGATCGAAGTCAATAGAAACTAGTCGACATGCCGCTGCTAATGCGACGATATCTCGGTAACCACCAAGAGCCGTATGTACATTACTCTTACCGCCGAGGCATGTTTGATCTATGAGGGGTCTATCAGAAACTGAAAACTTCAGGCGAGCCCCAAGCATGCGCGCGAAGATATTATAGTCGCAGTTCAGGTGAGTTAGTGGTCTATAATCTCCTGGCCTTCTGCCACGGCGTGGTTTAGGTATTGGGATGATAATACGCTCAGTGAATTCCACAGGTATCTCAGTCTGCGGTAAGAGGAGTTCGTTATACATCTGAATCCACGTCTGTCCCGTGAGGTATGCAAAGAGCGCTAAAATTCAACTGGGAAGCCGTCCTGTCCTGCGGACTTGTTCGGAGCTCCCCTGGCAATTGCGTCTGTCTGCTCTTCCTCCTCTATCGCTGTGATGAAAGTCTCTGCATCCAGTGGTGGTCCTGTAACTGGCATTTCGGAGATGACATCATGTAGTGTCTCGTGGTTCACTTGTACAGGTCCGTATAACTGGCGGAAGTAGTCGGTAAACACCTGTGCAATATCACATTGGGTCACAACTTGTTGGCCAGTTCCAGAGATTAGTTCCCTGATCAATGTCCTTCATCGTCGTTGGCGTTCATGTACTACGTGGTGCACTGAGGGTGGCTTCGGCAGCAACTGTGTCCGCCAATCTCGCCTGGACCATTATCCCTTCCATTCTTAGTCTCGTCAGCTGTAATAACTTAGCTTTTATCCTACACATGGTCGTGTGCCTTTCCAGCGATGGTTGTTGGGTCATCAGCTCCCTCAGAGCTATAAAATAAAAATCCGCCGTCTCGCGGTTCCACTGCGATTTTTCCTGCCCGTATCGTATCAACGTTCTCCGTATCGTTGGTTTTACACAGTTGATCCACCAGTGGAGAACCGAAGTGTATGCTCGTTGGCGGCGAACACAGGTCTCCCAGACCACCTCTATCGACCGGCGACATGCATCGTCACGTAAAAGTGCACTATTCATTTTCCAGTGACCCTTACTCCGCCATATCTTCTGGTGAAATCGTACAGACTTACGTCATATGATCCGTAAAAGCCGCTGGCCAGATTTTGGCATCCAGTATCGCCGTCCGTAGAGCGTGCGTCACATACACTCTATCAAGTCTACTCGCCGAGTGTTACATACGTGTAACCCGTTCTATCGCCATGCTGCAGTTCCCAGGTATCCAGAAGCGCCATTTCGGTGATCAAAGCGCGCAGTTCCATGTATGGCACATAATTAATAATTAGGTACTTGGTCCTTTTGGTCGACGACACAATTAAAGTCGCCGCCCCCTACGCAGTTGTCATAGCGTCCGGCGAACAACGGTGCTATCTCTTCGGTGTAAAAGGTCGCCCTTTCTCTTCTTTTTGTGGAGCCAGACGGCGCGTACACATTGATGAAACGAGCGCCGTCGACAGAGAGACAAGACTTCCTCCACTCCTATTCCTTCCCTGGTGAGGACCACCACACCGCATCCACTCTCATCACGCATTGAATAACGTACTTTGTAGTCGTAGAACTCCAGGGACGATGTGAAACGCACGTCTTGTAGGAGTACAATATCCAAGTCCGCAGCGTGTAACATATCTTTCAGCATTTGAATTTTAAGTGGTGGCCGAACGCCATTAATGTTTATCGTTGCAATGCGGTACGCCTGGCGTACATTCATCAGTTGTAGGGGGGTGTCACCAAGCAGCGGTGTTGAAAACCGAATCGCTGTTGGCTATCGGCACCCCCGTCGCTCCTCACCACACCAAGTTGTTCAACATTCCCCGGCTCCTCCCGGCGCTTGGCCAGGAATATCCTCAATCGCCGCGTCCGTATCTTCATCCTGCTTCTGTTGGTCCATTTCTTGCGCACAGTCCCCCGGCATATTTCCGGAGCTGGCCGAAGGATGGCAGGCAGTGGTGTCACCGCTCTGATGTTGGAGAATTGTCATCTCCACTTCTGTCTTCCGGTCACCAGAAGGAGAACTCAAGTTAATGTCGCTGTGCAATTCCTGCTCCGTCATCTCGGTATCTGTTGAATCTACTAGTCGCAGGTCTTTACTGTCGTTGTCGTCCACTGTCCCCTCGGGTCTATGGCTATCGTCAGCAGAACTCAGTCGAGGCTTCTTTCTTCTCTTCGGCGAACGCTGTTTCTGTTGCCTTGCTTCCGCATCGGGTGTTTGGATTGCGTATCCTCCGTCTTGGGCCTGATCTGTCACGCTCTCGGTGTTAGCACTAAGCACTGGCAGCCACCACGGTTGAGTCTGGAGCGACCGTCAGCTGCATCTCTTGTATGGGGTCCTGTGTCTGCTGTGGTTGAACTAGTGGTCGGAGTTCCAAACCGTTGGTGTCCATGTTCTTTATAGTGCGTAGTTGCTGGCGCCCATCGGAAATCTCCCTCACATCTTCTCTCAGGGCCTCCACAAAGGTCAACAGTAATACAGTCATCTGTTGTGGCGCCTGAACGTCATCCCGTGGGGTTTGCACTAAACGTCGCTGGAGGCTTTCCGATCGGACATGGCCTTCTTTCTTGCACCCCGAGCAAGTGCGAGGTTGTCCATAATAGATTATAATCGCTCGACAACCCCCTATGTACAAATAAGAGGGGATGTGGTTTCGCAGTTCTATCCATACTTGTCTCACCCCATTTAGTACGGGATATGCGGTAAAACTCGTCCATTTTTCGGCCACATGGGATAGAACTGTACCCTATGGTCGAAAGGCGTCGATCGCAAGTTCAGACGGCACCTCAAACGGAAGTTCGAAGACCCGTATGGTGCGTATCCCCATTCCTGCTTGGTCGACTGTAACTGCACCAACATTCCCGTCGGCGTGACAGAAACGATATCAGTTCAGTGATCGTTGTAGAAGTCTTTCACTATTGACATAGACGACGCTTGAAACGATCGATAAATGTATTGCTACAATTTCCCGTGGACCGTTTTTAACCTCTTCTCTTAAAAAACGTTCAATTTCGTGTGCCTTTGGTTGTGTATAGTCGTTCGCAAAACTGAACTTCAAAGTCGTTTTTCTGTACGGGTGTGCCATCTCGTTCTAGACTCTCCATCTGAGCCACCGAGGGCACAGAGGATAGTGCGACTACAGGACTTTATCTCTTGGACGCTCCCCTGAGACCCACCTCCCCAACTTAATGTCCACCCACTACATTCGTAGTGCCCCTGCCCATTACACTCATTACTCGCGGCAGACAATCTTACCGAATACCGTAAGATTTCGGGTAATGCGTGTGCATCCAGCACAGAAGGAGGTCAATGGCCGGTTAGCCTTATTATATGAAGATGGTATATGTTCTTCCATACCATCTTCATATTCATAAAGACACTATGAGGTTTTGGTAGAGCTTTGATACTCCAGAAGCTAGAAACAGTTGTTTTTCCTTGCTCGCAAAGGGTAAATTTCAGTATTCACTGTAATTAATCCTTAATTTACCGGTAGTGGTGAACGCTGTCAGAACACTGATGTGTCTTTCTACTTGTCGCACTCAAAACTCTCATCTAGAAATTGGCAGCAGGGATCTACAGGCAATGAACGCATAAATAAAAAGAAAGACTCCATGTAGACTATGATATGCTGTACTAAAGTGTCTTAGAGGCTCTTTGTACTAATGATATTAGTCTAAGATAGGTCGTCTAAACTCTGTGCAGAGCATTATGCATCACGTTTTCCAAGATATTACTGCTATCTATAAAGAAGAAAAGTAACTAGGACATTGGCGACCATCTTTTTCACAGTGCAAATTAGTGGTAATTGTTTACGTAAAACCTGTGACTGCAGACATGACTGTGGCAATGATGTGCAGCTATTCTAAGCATGTAGCGATGAAATATACTGGAAATCATAAATATGATTAAATGCAGAGGTGTACGTACCACGTAGGGCCTGACAATATGTCCGTCTGTTTGACATTTGTTTCAGTCTACTGGCATAAATTACCCATAATAGCAGTCAACATCTTCAAAGTTTATCATTTGCTATATACTGTTTAAAAAAAGTAGTTCAGTTCTAATGGCAGCTTCGTTTAGCATTAAATACTGTGATTGACATACGCAAAGCATTTTTGTTGGAAACCATCAAGAGAGAGAAGAAACAAAACCTACACTCGGATGCGGCTCGTGGAACAACTATAAAGGTAATTACTGTGATTATTTTTTCTTGTTAATTGTAACTTAAACATTTGCCACATAATGTTGCAAATACATTTCTTATGTAACAGCTAACCTGCACAAAAAATGTGCAATGGAGAGCATTTTTCAAAATTATTACATACGCCTTAGGAGTCCATCAGTAAACTCCAAAAAATGTCGGCGATTTCTCCAAACTTCACTCAAAATGTTAGTTCAAAACATTTTCAGTCATTCATCGCTGGGTCAATATTTAGTAGTACCAGTCAGTGGTAGTAGGCCTACTGTAACCACTTTACTTTTTAGCACTGTCTTATGTGGTGTAATTTAACCTGCTGAGGTCTTTTGAATAGGAATCACATGCGTCGAGTCTCAGCAAATGATTCTATGCAACCCCTTTAACACCTGGCAGGATACAGATTAGCTGGTTGTTTTACAAGGAGTTCCTCGCGGAATGGGGTAATGGCTATGTACGTAAAAAAAACAGTATTCCTTTTGAGTCGGTAGATATATCACGGCACTGAACTGAACAGATATTTGAATGGTGTACAGGGGCAGTTGAATTTATTGAAACTAAACTTCTAAATGTTGTTGTTTATAGGTCCCTTACGTCTGACTAAGGAGAATTTCTGCTCAAGTTAGTGAGTATTCTTGGTTCACTTTATAGGATGTACGAAAAATTAATTAACATAGATGACAAATATAATGCTTTCCTTAACACATTTCCTTGTTTTCCATTAGAACATTCTAAACAGGGTACTAGCAGTGAAAGGCAACCTGGGTGGCTGCCTTGTGGGATAACGTTATCATGTAGAACAAAGCGGGAATTATATCAAAATGTTAAAAGTAGTCACAATCAAACTGCAGTAGCCCCTTACAGACAGTATTGTAAGGTTCTTAAAATGTTATTAGGAAGGCAAAGAGTATGTCGTACGCAAATAGAATAGCTAATTCATAGGATAAAATTAAAACCACATGGTCACTTGTGAATGTAGAGTTTGGTCAGCAGCACATGGTCGACGGTATAAAGTCACTCTGTAGTAAAAATATCTCTGCTCCTGACAAGTCAGATACGTGTACAGTAATTAACAATCATTTTCTGAGCATTGCTGGTGGAGTACTTAAAAATTTGGTTCCTACAGGGAATCATACAACTCTCTTGGCCAATGACTTTCCGAGACTGATGTATGAAATACTCCTCTGTGACACTGATAAGGGGAAGTTGAGTCAGTAATTAAATCACTGAAGACTAAGAACTCTCAAGGATATGATGGAGTGCCTAGTAGAATATTAAAGTGCTGTGCTGTACATGTTAGCACTGTACATAGCCATATTTGTAATTTTTCCTTTAAGAATGGTCAGTTTCCTGAACGACTAAAGTACTCAGTAGTAAAGCTGCTTTATATAAAGGAGAAAGGGATAATGTAGACAATTTTAGACCTATTTCTGTGCCATCAGTGGTTTGCTAAAGTTGTTGAAAAGGTTATGTATGTAAGGATAATTGATCATTTTATATCACATAATTTGCTATCAAATGTATAGTTTGGCTTTAGAAGTCGTTTAACAACTGAAAATGTTGTATTCTCTTTTCTATGTGAGGTACTGGACGGATTAAACAAAAGGTTTCGAACACAAGGCTTTTTTTTTGTTTAACTAAGCCGTTTGATTGCGTTGATCACGAAATATTGCTCCAGAAGTTGGACCATTCCGGAACACGGGGAGTAGCTCACAATTGGTTCACCTTTTCCGTCAACAACAGACAACAAAAGGTCATTATTCACAGTGCTTTGGCCAATATTCCCAGTTTGTTTCTGTGCAGTGAGAAATTCGATGATGGCATGTTGCTTGTAACGTACATCACCTACAGACGCCACTTTGACAGTGGCGGATTAAAATATAGGCCCACTAGGCACGAGCCTAGCGGCGGCACCTGAAGACGGGCGGCATTTTTTGCTCTGGACTCATTTTAACCTTTTACGATTTAATACAGCTGCGCTTACAACATTTTTAATATTATTAAACAACTTGCTAGTTTAAATAAGCCTTAAGAACTAAATTCGACAATACAAGCTTGGAAATACACAGTTTACTTGGTAACTGAATGGAAATTTAACATTGGGTTTCTGTCTGGTATCATCTTCACGATTGTTTAAAATATTTTGAACTAAGCTGTCAGGACGGCAATCAAGAATAGAGTGTTTGAAACATTATTATTCCGAGAATGTTGTCGGCTCCTACTTAACCCTACCATATTTTCCCCGTGAAAATACCGGGACCCCTGAAACGCTGTGGTAAACTGGTCAGCAGTTTCTTAAATATTGTAACATGTGTGGGCCTCAGTATGTAAAACCGGACTCTACATAAATTTCTTGTAGAAATTACGGGGCAGTATCAAGCCAACCCTCCATTACTGTAATTAATGTGAAAGATCTGTGGTCTTCAATATCTGAGCTTTGATTTAATGACACCCATTTAACAAAACATTTTTACACTGGGAATGTTTTACATTTTTAAACACATGTTTATACGAAAAGGATGTAAGCAGAATATCCAATAATGTGTGAAATACAGAATATCCAACAATGTGTGAAATACACGTTACAACACTTTAAAAATTTTATTTTTTTATTTATTTAGTAACTTTTTTTGTCGAAAAAAGAAGAAGATACCAACTTTCGTTTGTCTCATTTATTGTGCTGCAGCCTGCATGATAAACAAAGCTCTCGCTCTGTGCAATCTAATAGTACGTGGCATTGCAAATTTTATGTTAAACATCTTAACTAAGCTTTTTTTCTTCGAGGAAAGGTTATTTTTATTTTATGTTGGAAAAAAGGTGCTTTTGCATGTAGACTTAACAGTAGTGTTCACACAAATGACAACACATCACATCAACTGCCGACAAAACTACTTAAACTTTATAATCTGTCTTCTCTGCCCATAGAAACCGCTAAAATGTTATAAAAATAAGTGGGATAGAAGTGGATCGAACACACCTCACTGCAAGAAATTTCAAAAATTATTTGCTTTTTAAATTAGAAAGACAGTGTCAAGATTATTCATAACATATTTACGTCCCAGATACAATTCCGGCGACGCGTAAAACAGAAGCCAAAAAAGGGACTGTCCTGTTTTCTTTACGAGACGAATTTCAGTCGGCGGGTGTGCTCGTCTACTGTTCACTGACAACAGAGAAACAGACCATAATGAAATTAAATTATTCTGCATTGTCGTTCTTTCATAGCACAGTTACGTCGAGTAATCCGAATTGGTCAGTTCATCGCTCCGTGTTTAAGGAAAAATCTTTGTGCTCATGTGCCGTGTTGTACGATTGGAGCTGGATACAGTATTTCTTTATTTCCTTTTACAACATTTTTTCTTTTGTTTTGGTGTTCGTTGGCCATTTTGTAAGTGCTTTAATAATAGTGAATCACAGTGAAAAAAAGCAAACGTTCAACATTAAGTGGGGAGGCATTTCGGAAATTGTCGAAAGAAAGGCGAGAACGAGAAGCCAATGTTCTAAAAACGCTTGGCTGAGTAGATAAATTTTTCGCAAAAAGTGTTGCTGGTTCGACTTCGAGTTCAAGTAGTACAGATGATATTTCTGGCACTGCAGCTGTTGTTAAAGAAGTAAATACAGACGAAACAAAAGTTCAAAATGAAGAAAAGTAAATTGTTCCTGACTTCGAGTATCACGACAAACTAAGTGTCGAGTCAGACATAAAGAAATAACCTTGTTAGTGATGATCTTGCAGAATGGTGTGTCAATGGTTCAACAATCGACATTATCTTACAACGTGGCATTAATCAAAATTGTAACGATGATTTTTGTAATTCAAGAAGATCAATAGGCGATAAAACCAGATATGTGAACAAAAGTGTATTTTATCGTAAACTGTTAAATGGTGAATGAACTTTGTGTGGTTTTCTAGTACGATACTCCTGTAGCACCAGTGCTGTTTTTTGTGCACCTAGTAAATTTTTCAGAGGTAAGGCCGAGATTGCTAATAATGGTACTGCAGGCTGGACAAATATTTCTAATATTTTACGTCATCATGAGAATTCATTTGAACCTAATAATTCTGATTTATCACTCTTATCAAGAAAAAAGTCACTTGGAACAACAGATAACAATTTCGAGTCATTTGTTGCGAGAGAAAAAATGTACTGGCGCAGTGTATTAAAAAGCTTGTTAGCAGTTGTAAAGAAGCCATCAAATCGTGGACTTCCCCTACATGAACACGTTGAAAGATTCCATTCATTACATAATGGTCAATGTATGATGTCTCCTGAACTTATAACTGAGTTTGATCCTTTTCTCGCAGAGCACAGTGAACGATATGGAAATCTAGGGCAGGGACATAAAAGTTATCTTTCTTCAACAATATGTGATGATATAATAGAGCTTCTTTCTGAACGAATAAAAAGAATTATCATAAGTGAAATAAAACAGACCAAATATTTCCATGTAATACTAGATTGTACTGCGGACATTACACATATTGATCAATTATCTTTCATATTAAGATATGTGAACGCTTGAATGGTGAACCTGTTGAACGTTTCCTTCTGTTTTTACCAAACCCGGGACACAAGTACGAAAATTTAGCTGAGGCCGTACTAAAAGTCCTGTCTACAAATTCCATTGATATTACTGAGTGTCGAGGCCAGTCATATGACAATACGTGCAATATGTCAGGAACCTAAACTGGTTTTCAGACACACATTAAACAACGAAATCCGAAAGTGCATTATGTGCCTTGTGTAACACATTCGTTGAATTTAGTCGGCACTAATGCTGCAAGCTGTTGTCGGGAATCATCTTAATTTTTCAGTGTAGTGCAAAACCTTTATAATTTTTCTCTTTGCATCTACACAGCGCTGAAATAAACTTCTTTCTTTCATGAAACCAGGAAGCAAAACGGAATAAAGTTTATCAAAAATACGTTGGTCAGCAAGAGAGGAAGCGTGTGTAAGTCTATATGAAAACTGGGAGGGCATTATCAATACCCCCACACATATTGTCAATAATACGTTTGAAAAACCAATTGGGCGAAATGAGGATTCAGCGTCACTGAATCAGCTCAGCAGACTAGAAACATTATTCACGATGACAATTTGCAAGGAAATGCTCCAGAGATTTAATAGTGTAAATCTGAAATTGCAAAGTGTAAATATTGATACTAAAATAGTGCATGAACCACATGAATCACTTGTAGGATTTAATGCATATATTCGTGGTATGACAGATTATTATGAAAATAAATCCATGGAGATTGTGACTGATATAGACTATGAATGCACCCATAAAAGATCACGAAAATGCAAATTCGTGACGACGAAGAAGACTACGTAGAAGTTTTTTTGACTGGAAGGGAAAAATTTAAAGTCGAAACATTTCTCTCAGTACTCGACAACTTGTACGCTGATTAGTGAGGAGGAAGGAAAGCTGTAGAACACTGTTGGACTCCTTCACAGTTTTAGGTAACCTTAAGAACAGTTCACCTGACGATATTGCGGAACGTGCAGCAAAACTTCAAGAACCTTCCTTCACTAGTGAATGTGTACATTTCGCGTAACTTTTGAAATCTGTGATTAGTGAAATGAGTGAATTTGTACGGAAAGAGAGGTTACAGTCCTTCTTTCCGAAAGTTGACATTGCTCTTAGAATATTTCTATGTATGGCACTTACAAATTGTTCAGCAGAACGCTCGTTTTCGGTTCTTAAAAGACTGAAAATCATACCGACGTTCTACGTTGTCTGAGGAGAGATTGAACGCCTTGTCCATTCTTCACATCGAAGCCGACCCCCTACCTGATAACCGTCTGAACTATGAAGATATGATCAACGCGTTTTCTGCTGCCAAAGCCAGACGCCAACTTTGCTGACTGGTGGGTTTGTTTATTTATTCATATTACTTTAAAAAAATTAACATTATAATGTGATTTTTATTATAGCTTAGAGCACATTCATTGGATTTACAAACTAAGTATTGCTTGTTTGTTTTACAATTGCCTATGGCAGAACGCGGAACTAAACCTCGTTTACGCGCAGACGTGATGAAGGCGCCCGTGTTCTTGGCGTCTGCTGAAATGTATACTTATCGCGGAAATATACGTTATCGGAGAGTACGCTCAGATGAAAATGTGTTAATAAATAACGTAATTCAGTTCTGTCGATAAATATGTAAAAGCTTTCCTAATACCGTTAGAAACAGCTATGGTGAGAGCAGTAGCTGCAGTACAAAACTGTTCAGCTCTTCCAGGGATTAAAAGTATTGTGTACACTTATTATGCAGCATCTAGCTACACAGACCCTAATGCTTTACATGTTAACTGTCAGATTATAAAACAATTTGGTTTTTCCACACTTGTCTGTAAAATTATTCTGTAAAATTCTGTGTTTCTTCGTCTGTATTTACTTATTAGTTCGTGCACCGAAATTTCTATTTCATTTTCATTTCTTACGCTTTCCTATAGATTCACGTATTAATATCTAACGAGTTTTTTATTTTTAATCTGCTACATTCAAGTTATTAGACCGTAAAACGACAGTTTAATTTTAATCTTGAACGCTTCTCTGTAAAAGTACGTTGTTGTTGTTGTGGTCTTCAGTCCTGAGACTGGTTTGATGCAGCTCTCCATGCTACTCTATCCTGTGCAAGCTTCTTCATCTCCCAGTACCTACTGCAACCTACATCCTTCTGAATCTGCTTAGTGTACTCATCTCTCGGTCTCCCTCTACGATTTTTACCCTCCACACTGCCCTCCAATGTTAAATTTGTGATCCCTTGATGCCTCAAAACATGTCCTACCAACCGATCCCTTCTTCTAGTCAAGTTGTGCCACAAACTTCTCTTCTCCCCAATCCTATTCAATACCTCCTCATTAGTTACGTGATCTATCCACCTTATCTTCAGTATTCTTCTGTAGCACCACATTTCGAAAGCTTCTATTCTCTTCTTGTCCAAACTAGTTATCGTCCATGTTTCACTTCCATACATGGCTACACTCCAAACAAATATTTTCAGAAATGACTTCCTGACACTTAAATCTATATTCGATGTTAACAAATTTCTCTTCTTCAGAAACGCTTTCCTTGCCATTGCCAGTCTACATTTTATATCCTCTCTACTTCGACCATCATCAGTTATTATACTTCCTAAATAGCAAAACTCCTTTACTACTTTAAGTGTCTCATTTCCTAATCTAATTCCCTCAGCATCACCCGATTTAATTTGACTACATTCCATTATCCTCGTTTTGCTTTTGTTGATGTTCATCTTATATCCTCCTTTCAAGACACTGTCCATTCCGTTCAACTGCTCTTCCAAGTCATTTGCCGTCTCTGACAGAATTACAATGTCATCGGCGAACCTCAAAGTTTTTACTTCGTCTCCATGAATTTTAATACCTACTCCAAATTTTTCTTTTGTTTCCTTTACTGCTTGCTCAATATACAGATTGAATAACATCGGGGAGAGGCTACAACCCTGTCTCACTCCTTTCCCAACCACTGCTTCCCTTTCATGCCCCTCGACTCTTATAACTGCCATCTGGTTTCTGTACAAATTGTAAATAGCCTTTCGCTCCCTGTATTTTACCCCTGCCACCTTTAGAATTTGAAAAAGAGTATTCCAGTCAACATTGTCAAAAGCTTTCTCTAAGTCTACAAATGCTAGAAACGTAGGTTTGCCTTTTCTTAATCTTTCTTCTAAGATAAGTCGTAAGGTCAGTATTGCCTCACGTGTTCCAACATTTCGACGGAATCCAAACTGATCCGCCCCGAGGTCCGCATCTACCAGTTTTTCCATTCGTCTGTAAAGAATTCGCGTTAGTATTTTGCAGCTGTGACTTATTAAACTGATAGTTCGGTAATTTTCACATCTGTCAGCACCTGCTTTCTTTGGGATTGGAATTATTATATTCTTCTTGAAGTCTGAGGGTATTTCGCCTGTCTCATACATCTTGCTCACCAGCTGGTAGAGTTTTGTCATGACTGGCTCTCCCAAGGCCGTCAGTAGTTCTAATGGAATGTTGTCTACTCCGGGGGCCTTGTTTCGACTCAGGTCTTTCAGTGCTCTGTCAAACTCTTCACGCAATATCGTATCACCCATTTCGTCTTCATCTACATCCTCTTCCATTTCCATAATATTGTCCTCAAGTACATCGCCCTTGTATAAACCTTCTATATACTCCTTCCACCTTTCTGCCTTCCCTTCTTTGCTTAGAACTGGGTTGCCATCTGAGCTCTTGATATTCATACACGTGGTTCTCTTCTCTCCAAAGGTCTCTTTAATTTTCCTGTAGGCAGTATCTATCTTACCCCTAGTGAGATAAGCCTCTACATCCTTACATTTATCCTCTAGCCATCCCTGTTTAGCCATTTTGCACTTCCTCTCGATCTCATTTTTGAGACGTTTGTATTCCTTTTTGCCTGCTTCATTTACTGCATTTTTATATTTTCTCCTTTCATCAATTAAATTCAATATTTCTTCTGTTACCCAAGGATTTCTAGCAGCCCTCGTCTTTTTACCTACTTTATCCTCTGCTGCCTTCACTACTACATCCCTCAGAGCTACCCATTCTTCTTCTACTGTATTTCTTTCCCCTATTCCTGTCAATTGTTCCCTTATGCTCTCCCTGAAACTCTGTACAACCTCTGGTTCTTTCAGTTTATCCAGGTCCCATCTCCTTAATTTCCCACATTTTTGCAGTTTCTTCAGTTTTAATCTACAGGTCATAACCAATAGATTGTGGTCAAAGTCCACATCTGCCCCTGGAAATGCCTTACAACTTAAAACCTGGTTCCTAAATCTCTGTCTTACCATTATATAATCTATCTGATACCTTTTAGTATCTCCAGGGTTCTTCCACGTATACAATCTTCTTTCATGATTCTTAAACCAAGTGTTACCTATGACTAAGTTGTGCTCTGTACAAAATTCTACTAGGCGGCTTCCTCTTTCATTTCTTAGCCCCAATCCATATTCACCTACTATGTTTCCTTCTCTCCTTTTTCCTACACTCGAATTCCAGTCACCCATTACTATTAAATTTTCGTCTCCCTTCACTATCTGAATAATTTCTTTTATTTCATCGTACATTTCTTCAATTTCTTCGTCATCTGCAGAGCTAGTTGGCATATAAACTTGTACAACTGTAGTAGATGTGGGCTTCGTATCTATCTTGGCCACAATAATGCGTTCACTATGCTGTTTGTAGTAGCTTACCCGCATTCCTATTTTCCTATTCATTATTAAACCTACTCCTGCATTACCCCTATTTGATTTTGTGTTTATAACCCTGTAATCACCTGACCAGAAGTCTTGTTCCTCCTGCCACCGAACTTCACTAATTCCCACTGTATCTAACTTTAACCTATCCATTTCCCTTTTTAAATTTTCTAACCTACCTGCCCGATTAAGGGATCTGACATTCCACGCTCCGATCCGTAGAACGCCAGTTTTCTTTCTCCTGATAACGACATCCTCCTGAGTAGTACGTATTAATTATAAATCCGTTGTCTCCTACATGCTCTGCTGAATTTTTAGGCCATAAAGGAAACGTTATTTTCCTTGCGTTCGTTTCAGTTGTCTTTCGACAGAAGAATGTGTTAACTCAATGCAGTTTTAAGTTTGTTTTATCCGCTGCCGTTCACTAAGTAAAGTTCAGGAACCATATTGCATTTTGATTGAACGCGACTAAACCGCTGACGCGGCCTTCAGAACAACGAATAGCAGAGTACGGGAACAGCTCCCAGCGCTCCCAATCGAAACGGCAATTGTGAAGTGATCGGGTTATAGTTATTATTTAAAACATGTTTTATTTGCTGGGGAGTGGGGTCATATAATATGGTGTGCCTAGGAACGCAAAACTGCATTGCAGCTACGCTATCCGTCGGAAGTGACGGAAACTTGGCACGTTCAGTCACGAGACTTCAAATAATACATACGTAACGTTTCGCATTCGTAGCATTGTTTTCGACTGAGTGAAAAAAAATGCGGTGCATCACCTTCTGGGCAATTCTTGTAGATATGTCGCAACGAATTCCGACGTATTTTAATATCAGATGGCGCGTTCGTTCGACAAGTTGTGTCAGAGAGGCCAAAGAGGCTTTGTATTTTTATTACACCGCTGTGTCCATTCTTGTCCATTTTTGTCAAGTCATTTGAGGATCGCTCCAATAAGAACGAACTAGGAAAGACAGGGCAATAATAGCTTGTATTTTCTTATGATAGCTGCATGTCACTTCCACATGGACTATAAAGCACAGTACAGTACCAATTTATGTCTACTTTGCGCTGTTACATTACATAACGGCAAAAAAGAAAGGAAATTGAGCCAGCTGTGACGATGTCGCATATTCATTTTATTATCGATGCTTGCAATAAAGACCTACTAATTTTTAAAGGAATACCGCTATAGAGCAAATGAACGTGTCATGTGTAACCATTATTGCGCGCGGCTGGTTGCTGTTGTGAAGTATTTTGTCGTGGTTGTATTAAGTGAACCGCACACAGCCTGCATTTAGTTTGAAATTGAAGTGTTTAAGAACGGCAATGTAGTGACTGAATGTTACGTTTATGTATATTACACCGTATAAAGTGAGCTTCTCAATATCAGAAAGAGCAGGCTAAAAAACACCGCCGTGAGTGTCATTTCAATGACAAATGGCTACAAGAAACAGATTTTTCGGTGTGGCTTTCGGATCGAGATGTACCTGGTGTTAAAACATGTCGTGTAAGTTTTACAGTGAAATACGACTCAGTGAAAGCGGTAATGCATCATGCCTGTACCAAGACTCGTATTGATAAGGGTGTGGGTTGTGTTAAGAAACTCCACTGCTCAAAGGTATTTCGTGCCAGCAGGAAGCAGTCAGGAAAAGGGAGTGTTAGCAACACAACTAATATTAACATATCATGTATTGAAACATCATCACAGTTAGCTTACACAAGACATTGGAAATGCTCTATTATCTCACTTGTGTGTCAAGATTCGAAATATCGTCCAAAATTCACTTGGACGGACTAAATCTGAAACTATATGAGAATGTATTGGCTCCATATTCTCTGCAACAAATTCTTAAAAAAATTCGTTGTTTCTATTGCATGTGATGCTTTAAATAAGGGAAATATGAAATATTTCCAGTTACTATCCTGTACTTCGATCAAGAAATGGGAACACTTCAGCCATTATATATTTTAACAAAGACGCTGACGAAACATAACCTTCTGTAACTAAGAAGCTTAAAGACAGCATAATTAAGACTGGACTTTCATGATCGCAAATAGTCGTTATAGTGCAGACAACTGTTTCGTAAATAATGGGAAAAACCAATCTCATTTCGTGGAGTTGAAAAAAAATGTTTGAGGCACAACATTTTACTGCATGACATCGTCACATACATGTACTGCATAATACTGCGAAAAATGGACTTCAACTACTGTCGTATGATGTGAGTCGTTAGTGGTTAAAGAATTGAATGAGTTTTCTTCAAGTGCGAAGAAGGTGAGTGAACTGAAGAACTTTGTGGAGTTCCTACAGTCGGAGTACTCCACACCACTCCGACATGTTCCTGTACGCATTTTGACTCTTTTTTCTGCTATAAATAGATTGATCCAGAGCTGGTCATTGTTGAAGACCTATTTTCTAAGCCAACTTGAAGACAATACTGCCAAACATATTTGGACATTCTCAGAGATTTACATGTATTTTTTCCACAATATTATGCATTTATTTAATACAACTGTAAAACACGCTGAAAGTGATCATATACAGATAACTGAAACATATTCTTATTCCTGAAGTTATTTACAGGAATTAATAATTGACAAAGAAATAAATTTCTTCAGATTCAAGGTATTACAAGAGCTGAAGAAATGTCCGCAGTGTGAAAAGCAAAATTCATTAGAGGAGCTCAGCAAGACTATACCAGGACTCTGGAATATATAGAAAAATGTTTTGACTTCGTCTATACCAGGAGTCTGGAATATCTGAAAAAATGAAAAAATGTTTTGACTTCAGTGAAGATTCTGTTTTCGAGCTTAGCTCTCAGTTAAATCTTGGAGCCCCTTAAAATGGAGAATGTAATGAAACTTATAGGTTATGTCAACATACATATAAATGATGACGAACTATTTTCTGAAATATGTGGACTAAACGACGTCTTGCCATTCATTAAGAACTTACCAGACGCAAAAATTTCAAACAAATGGGTGACATTTTTTAAGAGATGCAAAGCTCATAATTTGCTGAAAGTTGTTCAAACATGCACTAGCAGTAGCATCGTCCAGCGCGTTTGTAGCGCGGATTTTCAGTGTGATGTTAAATATTTGGAACAATGAAAGAAACAGACTGAAAGTGGAAATGGTGAAAGCTGACGCATTTGTGAATTTTAGCTACCGTATGAAAGATGCTGAATTTGCTAAATGTTGTCAAATCCAACAACGGGAAGAACTTCTTAAAGTTGTGAAGTCAGAAAAGAAGTATAACTTTACAACATATAACTAGCAAACTAACTAGACGCTCGTAAAAATGGCTGGATTCACAGTATTAACAGCGAGTAAAGTGTTTAAAAATGCATTATGTGTTGTGTAGTGCGTTGTGAATAATAATAATAATAAGACATTTTCAGTTGTTCGGTTATGGCTCCTGTTAAAGTTGGCAAACCTATCTTCAAGCGCAAAGCACATGTATGGCGTCTCGTAACTGTCGCTTGGGACCGGCAACAAATCGAATCACGTCCGTACCGCGACCTATATGACCCATCATCATTCACGAATCAGGCCTCCGCTTCGCAAATACCGAAATCAATATGGCAACTGCTCAGTTTCCTTCTGTCAGCCAGTCACAGTCCAGGACACTGTGTCGTCACACGTTAGTGTTAGTCCTCATGGTTTTTTTTAAATACTCTTACCAATTATATGGATTTTATCTTAACTTCGTACTCTGCAAGATTTTCTCACGCCTTCCCTTCTGTGACACTGAACCAAAGGAAATATAGCTGCAATTCTTCTCAGTCAGCGCCCTAAATGTCACTAGCTAAATATATGAAATACAATAAACCTAATAAGAGATTAAACTTATCCATACTTTAGAATTTAGTAACTTTGCATTAAATAAAATATAACTATAGATAGCTCCTACTTATAGTAATATATCACTGTAAATTATGTATATACTCCGATGTGCTGAACTGAAGGACAAAATATTCATCATTTAGATTTGCAGCTCCTTGAGTTTACCGCGTTTGCAGTTAAAATTGTAGGATGTGAAGTCTGCCAGTTAAGCAAAACACCGTTTTTTCCAAGTACCCAAACGTGTTTCAGCATCACTGTGCCATTATCAGTGGGTTTCCGTTTTATTTAATCTGTAATGTGAACATTTTTATTAAATGATTACAAAATTATGTGGATATTTAGTTCAAACGATAGTTTGTTTCTTTTGTTAATACCTTTACACTTGGTGTGCTTGATTTTTCAGGACCACTTTTGTATTATTTATTACAGGCAGCTTTAGTAAAAATTTCAGATTAAATAAAACGGAAACCCACTGATGATGGCACAGTGGTGCTGAAACATGTTTGGGTACTTGGAAAAAAACTGTGTTTTGCATTACTGGCGGACCTCACACCCTACAATTTTAAGGACAAAAGTAACTTTCAGATGATGTGTCACTGTGAAGTAACAAAGCTTGATGGATCTTGGACCATACATTGAAAGAACAGCTTACGGGATGGTACAGAAGTTAAGTGTAAGAAATACACTATGAGACTAACAGGAGTGACACTTTTATTCAAAGGCAATGATTACACTGAAGTCACCTTGATTTATGGAGATTCCCTGGTCACTTACAAAAGACAGGGCACAGTTCATAATATATTGTGTGATCTCCATGGATGGCAATGCAGGCTCTGCATCTTGCTCCCATACTGGCGACAAGATTGGTATGGCCGTGTGATTCCACCAGCTGGATGGTCGTCGATGCATGTGGCCGTGCTGTAGTACATCTGCCCAACGTTTCCCACATGTGCTTGTTGGGTATTAAGTAGAGGGAAGCGTGCAGGCCAACCCAGTCACCGAATATTCCGTCGTTACAACAGCTGCTCCAGCTACGCAGTTTGGTGGGGTCTCAAACTGTCATCCACAAGAGATAAGTCAGGGACCTCGTAAATTGCGTCGAAGTTACAAGCGCTGGCGCCAGCCACTAGGCCACTCATTCAGCATTAAACGACTGATTGGCACGATCGTCAGTCAAGGAGATGGAGCTAGTTGCTGTGTAGACACACCTTGTCTCCTATGACTATGATGTTCTGCTGTCTCGCTGGATAACGGTTTCGGACACAGGTTTCCATCCGTAGGTTTTTTTTTTCTCCTCCCGGAACCCTCCAAAATCTCCACTGTTTTTCTGTATGCAGAGTATATATATTTTTATCTGAATGTATACCAGAGCATCATGCAAAAATTTGCAGTAAATCAGCCAAGAACTTTTCCAGGTTTTTGTCATTGTTTCGCAATTACTAAACGTGTATAGGAACTAGATGTACGTCCTAATGTTCTTCTCCCTCCTCTCTCTGTCCCTCTCCTCGTCCCCTCTCCCTTTGTCCATCTGCTCCTCGCCATCTGCTGACCATCACCTTGTAACATTGAACTTATGCAGGCAAGCTAATTGGCCGCCTAGAAATGCTACGAGGTAACGAATATGATGTACAGCTGAATGCTAGTGAGCCCGTGGCTGAGGGGCGCGTCGCAGTGGACGCTCCAGGCCAGCTGGGGATAAGACAAGGAGCATATGGCTGGGAACCGGAAAATCCCGGAATGGGGAATTTGGACGCTATGTTGTTTGCTTAAGAGGGCAGCAATAGCGAGCTTTGAGACAAATTCAAAATTGTCTTCTTACAGCTCTCTGAGAGTCTGTAATAACTTATAATCAAATTTTAATGCAAATCTGAATACATAGACGATCCCAGAAAAAATGAAGTGTATCCAGTGACACAGAAATATTTCAATATCTTTAAAACTACAGAAGTTAATATTTCACAGTGAATAAGTATTTTCACGATGAATATCAGAATTAACAACTTCTAATTTCTTCGTGCAGTTTCAACGAACGATTTCTCATATGACAGCATTGCACTATAGCGATCATCCCTGAAAGTTATATATCTGTATCTATTTTATTTACTGATTTACGACGCCTTTTGTATCTTTTTCATTATGCTAATGTTTGTCAGAATATCATATTCTCCACATCTAGACACCAAATAAACACAGCATCAGTAACTCATGTTTTATCATAGTTGTGTGTTATTTGATGGACATTTTACTATTTTGCCAATAACTTTATTTAAAGTTTGATTGAAAGTGCTATTAAAAACTGTGCTAATTTAAAAGTGGTCAGTTGCATGTGTTAGCGCAGCAGTTGAGAATAGAACTACAAGACGCTTCAGTCAAGAAGGTGTAAATAATTGTTTAAAAATTTAATGACAATCTGGCGTCATTAATCATAAGTACACTTGCACAAGATTTCTAGGTTATTTATTTATGAACCAACTATTATTTATCTTTATTGTAAATGAAATCACTGTAAACGAGTGTTTATAACATTTCTTTTATTTTAATATTGGTGGAATATATTAATTTAGTGCGGGAAAATGGTCAATGTGTATCAGATCATGTCTGTAGAGCTTAAGGACGGTGTATTTAGGGTTCGGATGGTATTCAGCCAATGGAAAAGCAGACGTTAGCGGAATACTGCGGGAAGCAAGTGGAGACTGAGACTTCTTGATTGAAGAGCTTGAGGGAGTGATTCAGACCACCTTTACGTTTGTGCTGGAAGAAGACAGACCTGCCTATGGGGTCGGTGCATGATTCGGATGTGTAGGCGGTAGACTCTGGGCAGTGAACAGCTGCTAACATACTTTAACTTCTCAAGGGACTTAATATCTGGAGAGGTCTGAATGTGCTCCCATTAGGACTTTAACTATTGCTGCTTGATCTATGGATCTCAGAATAGATAGAGTATGAGTTACTATCCTGTGTATCATGTGTGTTAATTTGTGAACCATCATGTTGAACTCTAAACTGTTTTGAGGTTGGTGAATGTTTCGAGTATTGTGGTCACGAAATGAACTTAGTTTTCACATCTCTGTGATGACTGTTTGTTTGGGGATTTTGCTACCATTCTCATATCACTCTCAATGTAACTTTACTGGATTCACTAAGGGTGTTTTCTGTCTGCCTCTTAATTGAGTGTTGTAGGTCCACTTTCTGTTTATTTGAGGTGTCCTGTCTTGAATAAACATTATTCAGTAGAATTCGCTGTTGTCTACATCAATTACAGGTTTTAAAATAGAACCATTGTTATTCATTTAACTTTTATATTCTCTTTTTGTGTATTTTATTAATTTCCAATTGTAGCCAATGGATAGACTTTTTGACTGCAGGATCAAAGCTGCAAGTTATTATTCTCAGCGAATTAACTGTGGGGCATGAAAGCAGACAGGTGTGGCTCAACCCCGTGACTACACTGAGCTATTCTTCTTAAACAGAGCCCTGCATAGCATATGTACCTAAAGTATGAGTAACCACAGGTAAAGAAGCAATTCGTTTGCTCTTGTGGGACTCAGTTTGAAGTAGCAACTACACTTAGCAGTAACCATTAGATACCACTGCAATCTTCTGCCCCCCCCCCTCCCCCCGTCCCGTGCATGTCTTACCCCACACTCTTTCTACCCATCTCCTCCTCCCTCATTTGTCTGTCCATAACTTCCTCTTGATATCCATTTCCTCCTCCCTTTTCTGTCCATCTTCTACTCCTCCCTCTCGCTCTCTGACTTTATTTATTGTTATTACACACAGAATCTTGACTGGGTATAAAAGTCAAAATGGATGGGTAAATCGGTTGGTACACGGGATATGAGAGAGACCTTTACAGCTGCCGGATCTGTGTCGATAGTAATTTTAATGACATTTTCGTATCGTTTTAATCTACGACAGGTGGGACTATAAAGTTAGCCATAAACACAACTTTCCCGTTTTCTGTTAAAACGATTGCGAAAAATGTAATGCTGTCGGAACCTCAAAGCATTGCAGTGTTGACAAACAATGTTCTTTGTTCCGAAGTCGACCAATACATCCGCGGCATAATCGACAGTTGTATAGTATCTGAACGTCAAACTTTCAGTTCGATTTTTCATGATTGGCCGTCTGTTTTGCCGACGTTCCAAATTATATCGTGCATAAGCTCCAACTGAGCGAGTCTAATTCGACTGTATCCCTTGTTCCAGAACGATAATGGAATTCAATTTGCCTCCAAACGCTGTCTATGCTCTTTGTCAGTCTCATTGACACGATAGTCACGTAGTTGGCCTGCGACGCGTGTACGCTGACCGATATTTCGACGCTTCACTGGCGACATGTTTTCCAAAGAAATAAACCACAAACTGCAATCAATTGAATGTTTGCAACACACCAAATTATCACGAAATCAATTCAATCTTTGCAAAACACCAAATATATAATCACCGTTGATAAAGCAGTGAAATATCGCTTTCAGTTCTTGTATTCCTTGTCGTAAAATATTAGTATTCAGTGCAGAATTTATTTTGATTATGAAAACATGTGACAGCTGAACCTCAAGCTGAATGTCACTTTTTTTATGAGAACATTCGACTGGAGAACTGTCGAACCGACCGTCACATTTCTCACTGAGATTTTCATACAAAAATACCATCAAATTTTCCACTTTTCAGGTGGATTTTCCAAAAATTTTCTTTCGTACGAACCTTGTGCTGACAGTTACGAACACAACAAAAAAAGAATCACCCAAATTGGCCGAGCCGTTCTCACGTAATGATTTTTCATACATGAGGCAGTTGATTTCATACATAGATTTATATACCATATAGTAGATTAAAGAAATACGTAGACTATGTCCGTCTGTTATGGGAGCATCTTGTAAAAATTTGAAGTTAATCGATCACGTACCTTTCGAGATTTTTGATAACAGCCTTTCCACTTTCTATATTAAATATCTATTTCTGTATTATAGACGTTAAAAATGTGTAAGCCTATGTCCGTCTGAATATTCATTAGAGTACCACGTAAAAATGTGAAGTAAACTGGTCAAGAACTTCTAGAGATTTTTGGTAAAAATGTTGAACAATCGAAGTATCTTAAAATGCTAGTGTAGATTATACGCTGGACCGCCTTATGAGCAGCGATCGGCTGAAACACTCATAGAGTAAATATCTCTGGAGTGGGTATTGCGTTCTGCGCATGCTGTCAACATTAAACCAGGATTGTCACGTGTTTTCGGGGCTTCGCTGTGCGTGTGTGCTTTTTGCAGCGTTTGTAGTTTATAATATCAAAAGTTTTTGTTGTGTTTCACCGTTTGTTGATAATGTAATAGCGAGGGTGAATTACTGTTGTTGCTACGGGTGCAAAGAAAAATATGTGAAAGGAGGGATAGTAACTTTTCATGGGTACATACCGTGTAGCTCTAATTATAGTTATCATATTATTACCACGCGGGCATACGGGACCTTCCAGAAAGTAGGCGTAAGGCAATCACATTGAAAAGAGTGGGGTATAATGTAGTGTATTGGAAGGCTGAGTAAAAGCAACCTGCTTTCAGAAAAAAATAGTGTTGCGCGTCTTATTGAACGCCCCTCATACGTATTGTACTTGAACTTTATAAAGATTACACCAGAAGAAATCAGAGGAACAATTTCGGCAATATGCTGAAAATAATATTTCAGAGACAAAGGATAGGTTCATATTTTAATCAGCTTTCAACAAGATATACATTCTGATGTGAAAGATTTTGATCAAACATGAACACCACGTGCTGCCTACATAAACAGGTTCGATTCAGTGTATGTCATCTATACAACGAGTGTTGTAAATTCCACAGAAAGCTTATATTTTATATCTCTCTTTTAAATGCTATATGTAAATGACTTGACATTTATTACATCACATCTTTACGACTCTGACAAGTGACAGCAATGGTATTTTTATTTCTGTGAAGAACAAGATGATTAAAGCTGAATCAAATATAATTATTTACATCATCGTTCTATAAAGAACACAAGACGAAACATTTCTTTTTAAGTACCTCAAACTGTTTAAGAAGTTTTTTTTAATTAGTTCATTTGTTTACCTGAAGAAGCAATCGTTTATTTAATCCAGAAGCAATAACGATTAGATGAAGAACCAAGTATTTATCTCTGTTGTAAATTCTCTCCCTTCTACTAATAACAAATAGGAATTACGTATCTTAAAAAAGAGAATTATTTTGTTTAATATCAAAGAAGCCAGGCTAATGAAGACAAAGTGGCGACCGTTAGGACTGGCTTGAAGGAGTGGAAGGAGACCTGAAAAAGAAGGGGAAAAAGCGGGAAAATGTCTGTCAAGCAGCTGCCCACGAAAGACATAGGGTTCAGGTTTGAGTAACGGTCTAACACTAAGTTATAATGTGCCAGAAAGTTCCACTTATTACATTTTTAGTTCATGTAAGAAGTTTTACCGACATCTATACGTTTCTAAAAATATCCCGAAGGTTCTACAGATTTATTATTTAATACAGGATTTAAATGTCAGTTATACTGTAGCCAGTCAGCGTAGCGACCCCGAAGAATATGGATTTGACACTGAAGTCGTCAGTTTTCCATTATATGTGTCTCTCACACCCACTTATATAGTTGCTAGATGTGTCCACAGTATATTGTTTCTGTGTGGTAAGTCACATGCGTACAGAATGTGGTTGAAATTGCAGCTATGGTTGATCACACACTTTTTTGTGAATACATTTATATGACAAGCCAAGAAAAACTGTTTATAAAGGTGTGATATTTATAGTTACTAGTACGAGAGTGGTTTGAAAAGTTCTCTGAATCACCACGAGAGGTCACCGCTAGCGCAACGAGTTGTTCACATGATACACTCCTGGAAATGGAAAAAAGAACACATTGACACCGGTGTGTCAGACCCACCATACTTGCTCCGGACACTGCGAGAGGGCTGTACAAGCAATGATCACACGCACGGCACAGCGGACACACCAGGAACCGCGGTGTTGGCCGTCGAATGGCGCTAGCTGCGCAGCATTTGTGCACCGCCGCCGTCAGTGTCAGCCAGTTTGCCGTGGCATACGGAGCTCCATCGCAGTCTTTAACACTGGTAGCATGCCGCGACAGCGTGGACGTGAACCGTATGTGCAGTTGACGGACTTTGAGCGAGGGCGTATAGTGGGCATGCGGGAGGTCAAGTGGACGTACCACCGAATTGCTCAACACATGGGGCGTGAGGTCTCCACAGTACCATCGATGTTGTCGCCAGTGGTCGGCGGAAGGTGCACGTGCCCGTCGACCTGGGACCGGACCGCAGCGACGCATGGATGCACGCCAAGACCGTAGGATCCTATGCAGTGCCATAGTGGACCGCACCGCTACTTCCCAGCAAATTAGGGACACTGTTGCTCCTGGGGTATCGGCGAGGACCATTCGCAACCGTCTCCATGAAGCTGGGCTACGGTCCCGCACACCATTAGGCCGTCTTCCGCTCACGCCCCAACATCGTGCAGCCCGCCTCCAGTGGTGTCGCGATAGGTGTGAATGGAGGGACGAATGGAGACGTGTCGTCTTCAGCGATGAGAGTCGCTTCTGCCTTGGTGCCAATGATGGTCGTATGCGTGTTTAGCGCCGTGCAGGTGAGCGCCACAATCAGGACTGCATACGACCGAGGCACACATGGCCAACACCCGGCATCATGGTGTGGGGAGCGATCTCCTACACTGGCCGTACACCTCTGGTGATCGTCGAGGGGAAACTGAATAGTGCACGGTACATCCAAACCGTCATCGAACCCATCGTTCTACCATTCCTAGACCGGCAAGGGAACTTGCTGTTCCAACAGGAAAATGCACGTCCGCATGTATCCCGTGCCACCCAACGTGCTCTAGAAGGTGTAAGTCAACTACCCTGGCCAGCAAGATCTCCGGATCTGTCCCCCATTGAGCATGTTTGGGACTGGATGAAGCGTCGTCTCACGCGGTCTGCACGTCCAGCACGAACGCTGGTCCAGCTGAGGCGCCAGGTGGAAATGGCATGGCAAGCCGTTCCACAGGACTACATCCAGCATCTCTACGATCGTCTTCATGGGAGAATAGCAGCCTGCATTGCTGCGAAAGGTGGGTATACACTGTACTAGTGCCGACATTGTGCATGCTCTGTTGCCTGTGTCTATGTGCCTGTGGTTCTGGCAGTGTGATCATGTGATGTATCTGACCCCAGGAATGTGTCAATAAAGTTTCCCCTTCCTGGGACAATGAATTCACGGTGTTCTTATTTCAATTTCCAGGAGTGTATTTATTGGACTGTTGCGTGTAAACATGTGCCACGTCATTGCTCTTGGAAGAGAGCTGTGGCAGTGACGTGTTGTTATTGTTCCCGCGTTGTGATTTGAGAAGCTGGAAAAAAATCGAGATTCGAGCAGTGATTGAGTACTTCGTAAAGAAAGGTATGAAAGCAAATGACGTTCATGCCCATTTCCAGAAGACACTGGGGGTCTGTGGTTCTTCATATTCTGCTGTTGCCAAGTGGAGAAATGAATTTAAATTTGATCCACGCAATTGTCACTACTCTAAAATCATTCCAAAAGTGCAAAAAATGGTCACGGTGGATCGCCGATTGAAACTGCATGAAGTTGCTCACGTTTTTTTGCCAGGTGTCATCCGAAAGGGTATATCACATTTTAACTGAAGAATTAGAAATGGAAAAATTATCTGTAAGATGGGTGCCGCAACTCTTGACGCTGGATCAAAAACGCCATGGCAAAATTACACGAACGAAGGTATGAATTGTTGCCACACCAGCCATACTCACCTGATATGGCTCCGTCACACTTCCGTCTCTTCCCAGAACTGAAAATTTTTCTTGGTGGTAGAAGATGCACTTCAAACGAAGAACTGATTGCCGGAGTATGCAACTATTTTGCTGGCCTGGAGAAAACTTATGTACCAGATGGGATCAAGGAACTGGTACTTCGTTGGACCAAGAGCATTAATCTACAAGGAGACTGCACTGAAAAATAAAAAAAAGTTTCAGTGATGTAAGTACTTTTTTTTTCTATTCCGTTCCGAGAACTTTTCAAACCACCCTCGTAAGATTAACAATTGCCACAATGTTCGTATGGTAGTAGGTGTTGCAAGGTGTTGAAAGTTATACAGGACTTCGTGTAAAACCTATTCGCTTCAGTCCTTATTTGAATGAAGATGCTTGTTATTCAAACGAAACTGAAATGTCCATCAAGAATATGCAGTGAGACGTGTGGAAAATATATTTCTCTCTCTGTTCCCCATGAAATTCTTAGGGCTGTAGACAACAGCGCTCAGGGTGATGCTGTGTTCCTCGACTTCAGGACAGCATACGATACTGTGCCGTATTGCCGTTTAGTTAAAAAAATACGAGCCTTCCAAGTATCGGACCAGATTTGCGATTGGACTTCTGTGCAGATATAACTCAACATGTCGCTCTTAACGGAACGAAATGGACAGCTGTAAAAGTAATTTCGGGAATACCGAAGGTAGGACCGTTACTGTTTACAGTATGTGTAAATTATCTAGCAGAAAGCGTCGGAAGCCCTTTGAGGAAGTTCGCAGATGATGCGGATGGCTGTAGGAATGTAGCAACGCCAGAGAACAGTAAGGATTTACAGAAGGGGTACAGAGGATTGATGAACGGTGTAGGGACTTGTAGTTGACCTGGAACGTAAGTAAATGTAACATTAGTGCATTTATAGGCGAATAAATCTGCTCCTGTACAATTACACTATTTGTGACGAACCGCTGGAAATAGTAATTACCTTAAAACATCTTGGATTAACCATATGGAGTGACATTAAGTTTACTGACCACATGAAACGAATGATAGGAGAAAACAGATGTCAGACTGAGATTCAATGGGAGATTCTCAAGGAAATGTGTTTCATCCAAGAAAGATCTGCCTTACAAAATACTTCTTCGAGCAAGTCTTCAGTACTGTTCACCAGGTTGGATGATTAGAAGAGAGAGAGAGAGAGAGAGAGAGAGAGAGAGAAAGAAAGGAGATCCAAGGAAGAGCGGCGCGTTTCATCATGGGATCCTTTAGTCGGTGCGAGTGCGTTTCGGAGATGTACACTGTGGCCCACCCTACAAGAGGTGTAGTGCATCACGGAGAGATTCTTTGAGAGTACGTTCAGGGAAGAGCCGTAAAGCATATGACTTCCTCCCACATACATCTCGGGACATAACCACAATGAGAAAATTCGAGAAATTATAGCTAGTACGGAAGGATACCGGCAATGAACCTTTTCACGCCGAGTCTGTTGGTGTGTTTCGTAATGCAGCTGTTTTTCGTGGTTTATCCATGGACCCAGGACTGCGATGCTCCTCAGCAAAGCGGAGACCATAGGCGATGGATTTCACTAAGTGCGACTGTCTCACCGCAAGTATGTTGTACAGTGTGGCGTTTCATAGACATTTTACTTGTTCTCTTACATTTTGGCACTTCAAAAGTCGTTTATATGTTAGAAAGTATGGACGATAAGGAAAAGGAAATTGTGTCAGTCGTTGGCGGTTTGTACCCTGTGTACTAACATATTTATCGAAAGAAAAATCAGAAAATACCTGTAAAATAACAGTTATAACACATTGGGTAACAATCGACAGTACCGAACGTAGTAGAACCAACATTTTATTGAGGGTCACCTGCAGTGTTGGTTTCCACAATTTTGCCCCACCTTATACATTTCTTTAAACTGGATGGCTCTAAGCACTATGGCTCAGATGGCTCTAAGCACTATAGGACTTAATATCTGAGGTCATCCGTCCCCTAGACATAGAACTACTTAAACCTAACTAACCTAAGGACATCACACACGTCCATGCCCGAGGCAGGATTCGAAACTGCGACCGTTGCAGCCGCGTGGTTCCGGACTGAAGCGCCTAGAACCGCTCGGCCACTGCGGCCGGCTAAACTAACATCGCTGATCTTAATGATCTTTTCGCTTGCCTTCTCCATCTAAAAACAGTTCATTACAACATATGTTGATGTTAGCACTTCAGAGTTTTGCTCACTTTGGGAAATACCATCTGCTCGCAATTTTTTTAGATGTTTCGTCGTTTGCACCGTTGTTTCTTGTAGCGTAGCCGCAGAGACAGATTGTGAACTTGCGTCTTAACTTACCCTTGCGATCTCAAAATTTGTCAGGGAAAAATGCTAAAACTTGTCTGAAAATCACGGAAATATCAGGAATTTCACTTGGGGAAACTTGTGGCAACCCTGTAATCGTAATTGACATTGTCGTTGGGTCAACATGTGAACATTGGGGATGGTCTGCTGCGGACCTGCATGTTCAACAATGTACGATGAACGATGTGTTCCAAAACACTTACACATGCACCACCATTGTACTCTTTCGGCACGGATGCCATGGATCACCATCTACCATATTTTACAGTGCAGACAAATCTCCAAATGGCACGTTCTGTGAAGAGTCGTAGACGTCCAACCATTTACGCCTAGTGGTAGTTTCACAGTCCTATCTCTTTCTGTAGATGCTCACGACAGTATCACGTGAACATTCGACCAGCTTCGCTGCTTTCGAGACACTTGTTCACAGGCTCTGCTTAATAATAATCTGCCCTTTGTCAACGTCGTTTATCTCAATGGATTTCCCAATTTGCAACCCTTACATTTGCTAGGGTGATTCCTCGTCCGTGTCTGCTCCGCTTACATACTTTTGTTACCGTGTCACGTGTCCGCAACGCGTCCAGGCGACATCCAACGTCGCTGTGGGTAGTGGTCATAGTGTTTTGGCTTATCAGTGTGTAATGACATTTCTGAAGAAGAAGATGGCATCCTTTCGAAAATTCCACGCCTAAGAAGATTTATGTAAGCAGCCAAGATCCAGAAGAAGAATATAGTTGGACAACTACAAGTATTTTACAGTTCACGACTGAATATGAATTTTTCGAAACTGTTGACAACTTTATTTTGGCGTTAAGATTTTTCTTAACTTTGTGTGTTACGGTAACGTCGCGTGAGAAGAGTTTCTCAAAACTCAGCTTAATTGAGAATTATGCTAGGTCCACCGTGAGACAAGCACGACTCTGTACTCCGCGGGCCACATAACTGCGCATGGCGGAGGGTACACCTTGTGCCACTAACTAATCACGCCTTCCCTGTTCCACTCACGAATGGCGCAAGGGAAGAATGTTTGTCGGTAAGCCTCTGTGCTAACTCTGATATCTCGAATTTTCTCGCCATGGTCATTTCGCGAGATGTATGTGGAAGAAAGTAATATGGGATGCGATCGAAAAGTAACGGGAACTCTTTTAGTGTAGCTTAAGTATCGATTCTTATGACGCAGTTTCAAAGCTTGTAACAGAAAAAGTTAGAAGGAAGAGATTCTAAGCTACAAATTAAAGTCAATATCACTAGAAGGTGTTTGGTTATTTGTACTGCTCTGTTAATGACCAATTAAATTTTGTTGTTTTTATTCCGTTTTTTTTCCATTCATAAAAAACAGTTGAAAAAAGTTGACATTATACTTTACTACTTAACTACTGTTATCAAAAACCGCTACCTCAAAACAGTTATTTGACGGTTTTGTGGGGCTGATAGAGGTATGGGCGACAAAATAAAACTCCACACCAGTGTCAAACTGCCTAGTTATGCCACTGCTTACTAGGTAGGACTGACGGGGGATACCGAAAAAGCTCAAAGAAGGGCAGCTCGTTTCGTACTGCCGCGGAGTAGGGAAGAGAGAGAGACGGATATGATATGCGAGCTGGGATGACAATCATTAAAACAAAGGCGTTTTCGTTGTGGCAAGACCTTTTCGCAAAATTTAGGTCACCAAGTTCCTCTTCCAAATGCGAAAATGTTTTGTTGACATCCATCTACGTACGGCGAAATGACCTCCGTAATAAAACAAGAGAAATCAATAGTTTGTAGGGAAAGATTTAGGTGTTGATTTTACCTGTGTTATTCGAAAATGAAGCGGTCATGAAATAGTCTGAACGTGGTTGCATGGAACCTCTGAAACACTTGGAAATGAATTTCATAGTAGTGACGCAGATGTATTCCGGGCAATAATAATGAACCGTAGCGGGATTCGAAAAAGATAGTGCCAAATAAATAACGCAAAATGGCGCTGCAAACGAGAACGATTGTCAAAGTTCAGACATCACACGAAAGGAGTGACGCAACATTCGAGCCAGAGTAAAAATACTGGCATATTTATAGCTGAAACTAATTTTAAGTAGCAAATATTTGTCTGACAGATGAGAAACCTTTGCGTTGCGCTCGAAGCGGAGCACGAGTCAACACGTTAGCATTTCAGTTAAAGCCAGTAGCAGTGAGTTCACGTAACTGAACCACGGGCGTAAGTAGACTCATAGGGCGCTCCGGGACAAATATCTAACATGGGGCCCTCCGCCTCTCAGTCGTGTGAAGTTAGCACCCCTTTTTCGAGAAATATACATTTTTTCACAGTTCTTGTTAGATGTGCCATAGTTCTAGAGTTCTTTGTACAAAATTTCAATAGTTCTGCAAAATGTAACGAAGAAAACAACAATACTCGAAAAAAATTTCGTATCGGAAACATTCTTTGTCAATTTTCGCAAATTGTAAATAAGTACAATAGTTCTGAGCACAGTTATGAACACAACTCCAAGGGTCCCATCGAAAACCCAAGTAACATTTTTTTGTGCAGCTAATAGTTTACGAGGTACTTGCAATTTAAGGAGAAAATCTTTTCACTTACTGTGAAGTTGACACCCTTTTTTCCGGAAATGTATATTTTTTTCAGAGTTCTTGATAGATATTCCATAGTTCTAGAGTTCTTTGTACAAAATTTGAATACTTCTGCAGAATTTAGCGAGGAAAACAACAATATTCGAAAAAAATTTCGTATCGAAAACATTCTTTGTCAATTTCCGCAAAATGTAAATAAGTGCAACGGTTCTGAGCACAGTTCTGAACAGAACTCCAAGAGTTCTATCGAAAATCCAAGTAATATTTTTTTGTGCAGCTAATAGTTTACGAGGTACTTGCAATTTAAGGAGAAAATCTTTTCACTTACTGTGAAGTTGCACCCTTTTTTTCGGAAATGTAAATTTATTTTTCAGAGTTCTTGATAGATATTCCATAGTTCTAGAGTTCTTTGTACAAAATTTCAACAGTTCTGCAGAATTAAGCGAGGAAAACAATATTCGAAAAAAATTTCGTATCGAAAAGATTCTTTGTAAATTTCCGCAAAATGTAAATAAGTGCAACGGTTCTGAGCCCAGTTCTGAACAGAACTCCAAGAGTTCTATCGAAAATCCAAGTAACATTTTTTTGTGCAGCTAATAGTTTACGAGGTAATTGCAATTTAAAGAGAAAATCTTTTCACTTACTGTGAAGTTGGCACCCTTTTTTCCGGAAATGTAAATTTATTTTTCAGAGTTCTTGATAGATATGCCATAGTTCTAGAGTTCTTTGTACAAAATTTCAACAGTTCTGCAGAATTAAGCGAGGAAAACAATATTCGAAAATAATTTCGTATCGAAAATATTCTTTGTCAGTTTTCGCAAATTGTGATTAAGACAACAGTTCTGAGCACAGTTCTGAACAGAACTCCAAGGGTTCCATCGAAAACCCAAGTAACACTTTTTTGTGCAGCTAATAGTTTACGAGATATTTGCAATTTAAGGAGAAAATGTTTTCACTTACTGTGAAGTTGGCACCCTTTTTTCAGAAATATATATATATATTTTCAGAGTTCTTGATAGATATGGCATAGTTCTAGAGTTCTTTGTAGAAAATTTCAATAGTTCTGTAGAATTTAGCGAGGAAAACAACAATACCCGAAAAAATTTTCGTATCGAAAACATTTTTGGTCAATTTTCGCAAAAATTAAACTTGTACAACAGTTCTGAGGAGAGTTCTGAACAGAACCCCAAGACCTCTATCGAAAATTCTAATAACATTTTTCTATGGCGATAATAGTTTGTGATAAATTGATTTAATGTGGGACACACTTTCTCTACGGAAAATATAAGTATATTCGTACAACAGCTCTGATGACAGTTCTCAACACCACGTGAAGAGTTCTATCGAAAATGCTAGTAGAATTTTTTTGTGCAGGTAGTAGGTTCTGAGCAACTTAATTAAGAACCCCATAAGAGCTCCTACTGTGATGCTGGCACCCTTTTTTCAGAAATATGTATTTTTTCAGAGTTCTTGATAGATAAATCATAGTTATAGGATTCTCTGTACAAAATTTCAATAGTTCTGCAGAATATAGCGAAGAAAACAACAATGTATAACATAGCTGATTCAGGAACCCTTTCTTTCTGATACAATTCTTACTGTTGCCACAATAAATCACTTGTGCATAGATTCCAACTGTACTGATCATTACAAAAATATAACCATTGACCAGCGGCGCACATTTCTTGCAGCGTTGTACAAAGCATTCGGCTTATCCGCTGTGAAAATACCACACTTAACGCTATTGTAAAATTTAAGATGGATGGCTTCCATTTATCTACAGTGTCAGCATGTATCGAATTATCTTCATGCAAAAGTGATGCCAGGGTCACACACTTCCCCCTTTTTAGGTACGGAGGAAACTAGAATTCAATCTCGTGGAAGCCAAAACAGGAAATGTGGGCAGCCCTTTTACTGATAGCAAACTCTAGACAAATCTCACGCTTGCTTTTTTTCATCATGTCAACAAAAGAAAAATTCTCCCTACATTGCTCTATTATCATTCCAGTACTAGTAAACCAGTCTCTAGAGAAATCTCACGCTTGCTTTTCTTCATCACGTCAACAAAAGAAAAAGTCTCCCTACATTGCTCTATTATCATTCCAGTACTAGTAAACCAGATGTCCGCTTTCACATTTCGACCGATATATAGGTTTACACAGTCACAGAACAACACCAAAATGTTTATTGCTCAGTTGGTAAATCCTTCTGGTTTACAACACAGCGTATATTTCCAAATTGTACAGGCAAAATACTTAAGAATCCACACTTAAGAAACCATACTCTTTTGTTTTGGTAGATACACATTGGCGGAAACTGTACCTTCCACAGAATCCTTCCAGCTTCTTGTCCACTGTAACATTTTCTCCATGGTTGTAAGATTTGTGGTAGTTGCGTACAAACACAGTAAATATTTCCCGAATTGCTGTTAGCTTGTCTAATTGTCTCCTTTCATCACGAATAGCGCGACTGTAAAATCAAAGGCACTCCACAATAAATTTGAAACGTTTATGTTCATTTGCGAGGTGAAATTTTTCAATGCCATCACCATCAGTTCCACACAGATCTTCCAGGCTTTATCTGTTACTTCTTTTGTTAACAACAATTAAAAACAAGAGACTGATGAAGGCTTTCAATTCAATTCATCTATTGATTTTACCCCACTATCATGATGAAATGAAGCTTTGATGCTCTCAAAATTCTGATTGGAATACAAAACTACAAAAGACAAATATGGTCATCTATGAGGTAATTACAGCATCACAAAGGCTGCTTTGGATGCACCTATTGGTCAAGGTAAATTTCGAATAATATTATCCTCTTCGAACAATATGCTTTGGCTTTCTTCAATATGATCTAGTACTTCCCATTTAAAATAATAAAATTCCTATAAAATAACGCAACCAGGCGCAGTGTATTAATCTGATCTTTGACTTTCAGACAGCGGACATTGACGATTAAACAATTTAAACAGAATTTAAGTACAGTTTACATTCTGGATTAGCTTTGTACTACTTATTACGTTGATAAACAAATAAATTAATTGCTGAAATGAAATACGAAAGGGAACAGTGGATAAAAACGAGCAATCGGCTCATATCTCATCAAGAGAGCATTAGCGTCGATACTGAATAGTACAACAATGAAAGGCATACAGAGAAAGGAAGCTATAACGAGAAGGCGCCAGTGCTGCCAATTGTTGGCAAGTATTTTACAGAATCACACAACAATGAAAAGCATACGGAGAAGGGAAGCTGGGAACGAAGCAGCGCCAATACTGCAAATTGTTGAAAAGTAATTTACAGAAAATTTCGACATGTGTAAATCTGAACAGCTGCGCCCGATGGAAGGATAATGAAAACTATGATACGTCCCTGAGACCTCTCAAGACCAAAAAATAATAAAGAAAGCATAGCAACGATGCAAAAGTCGCGGCACTACATCTGGAAACAATGAACACGTGAACTGCGTCTTTCAAAAAATCGGTAAATGACGTCAGTGTAGTAGTTACAATAGAGGTAGCATCAAAGTTTCTCGCGGTAGCATCAGAGCTAATGACAACAGCTGCACTTTTTGGGTGGTGCGCGCCGCGTCGTGTGAAGCAGCCCGCCAGCGCTGCATTTCGCTCCTTGGTTTGCCCCTAATGACTAAACGTAACAATACTGCTCACTTTCATGCAAATAATCATTACGCTCGTTCAGTCAGAGCTCTTGTGCAGTCGGTGCCTATTGTGCAGTTGGTGCTGTTGTGCAAGTGATATTTATGAATCGTAATACCCATAAAAGTGTACAATCTACCAGAATTGAAACGTCTTCTCAGCATGGAGGAATTTAAAATAATCGATAATAGAGGCATTCAATTCACTCCGTCTCATCCGGTCTTCCAAAAACTGTCCGATGCCAAGGCCGACATAGGCTCGAAAATGTCTTCAAAACATATTTACACAACAATTAAAGAAGATCGTCATGACCTGCTTACTTTTGTTAGAAACGCTTTCAGACTGGAATGTTTAGTCGAAGAAAAAGACGACGACAGCAAAGATGAGTCGTGGAATGTTTTTGGTTCTTCGTGCAACAAGGACATGACAAAGCAATTCGTCTCACTACAGTCAGCAGAAAAATGGTCTACCATAGAACCAACAAAGAGGAAACTTGGAAAGCCTTCAAGACTGGAAATAGTAAAATGGACCGATTTGATGGCTGATAAAATTTATGAACATAACTAAATTCCATCTGCCTTTTCTTTCAAATACGCGAAGTGTGTGAAAATTCAAGTTCAAAGTACTTCTTGAAGATCAAATCCGGCCGCGGTGGTCTAGCGGTTCGAGGCGATCAGTCCGGAACCGCGAGACTGCTACGGTCGCAGGTTCGAATCCTGCATCGGGCATGGATGTGTGTAATGTCCTTAGGTTAGTTAGGTTTAAGTAGTTCTAAGTTCTAGGGGACTGATGACTACAGATGTTAAGTCTCATAGTGCTCAGAGCCATTTGAACCATTTTTGAAGATCAAAGGAAGATGTACAGAATGCGGAGCCACTTTCGAAGGGATTGCTCTGAAGAAGCCAACAAAGGACAACGATATTATTCTAAACTGCAGACTTTCAAACTTTTCAGACGATAGTATTCACCTGAAAAGCAGACAACTTCGTGGCACGAGAAGACAACAGGTAGCTGCTAAATTGGTTGATAACAGGATGCACGCAGCTCTTTGGCGAAATTATGAAGCGAAAAAATATGTCTTTCGGAGGCATGATTCCTCAAAATTTACCAAATGCTGATTTCTTGAGAAAGGCTAAAGAAGAGGAAAGGAACGAACGATTTGGTATAACAACTAGTAAGCCTGTTGAAAACCTGCAAATTGCAAAACATACAACCCATCTGGACGAAATTCACACAATGGAATTGGACCCATTCTTCTGTATATATTGGCTGAAAGATGAAAGTCAGTTGCACAAATATTGTCATCAAATTAATAGCAGTGTATACGATTCAGTAGATGCTACAGGTGGCGTTGCATTTCGAGTTATTTCACGATTTGGGGATCTGTCAAACAGGGCTGACTGTGTGGAAATTAAGTCAAAGTACATATACCTGTATCAGTACATGTGCATCCGCGAAGTAAACGTCACTAGCAAAAATACAAATATCGTTAATCGATCCTCAATCAGTTGCCCAACTTATCAGATGATATCCTCTAGACATGACGCATCATTCTTGTCATTTTTCTTTATGGAAATCGTCAGATCTGGAGCTCCCAGACCAAAAATCATGGTAACTGATTTTGGTAAGGCTTTGTTGGTTGCCATTTCTAGAACAATAGCCAATTGCTCGGACTTAACAGACTATTTAAATAGGTGTTATAGCCATATTGTTCTGCATGAAAGAGTAATTCTACCCTCGCTGTTGTTTGAGAATAGATTTAAACCTTTTTATGGTCATGATTTCGAGGTGGAAATGCTTCTCGAGAGGTAAATCACAAGTCAAACAACTTTATCTTCGAGTTTTGGACCATATTTACATGATGACATTGAAAGTGCTTTGCGCTCACTTTTGGTTGTTGCGTTGAGTGAACATCTTGGTATTGATGAGTGCGCTCAAGAATATTCATCAAGGACCATAACATTATCAGAGGTGGTCCACGTCATTCATATATTGACGAAAAGAAAGATGATGACAAGAAAACTGATGATGTTGAAAAAAATGAAGAAGGAAACTGGAGAGGAAAAAATAAGAAGCTGAAGATAACAAACCCCAAAAGCAATCATATCCTTGATAATTCTGAGAGCACACTGAACAATACCTTACGAAGTGAGACCCAACTCGATGATGCCAATGAGATAGAGTTAAACAAAATTTTTAATAGTTTTGAATACAGATTTTCACCTACTTTGAGCTCACTTTTTATGAATGCGGAGAACAACAGTCTCTCAGTCAAAAGTGATAGTGTGTGTTTTCAGCACTCTTCAGATAATAATTTACTGCCGAATTTGGACTCTAAAGAGATATGTCATTTCACAAAAGACTATCGAGAATCATGCTTCGCCAGGGATGTCACTGAAATTTCATCCTGTGTTTCGAAAACAGAAGCAAACCGAGAGACCTGTAACAATGAAATGGAGGAGAGTGCAATGCTGAAAAAGCTTCAAAATGAAATCGTTGTCACATTGAGCATGCAAACTTAGAGCAAGAAAAACTACTTAGATGATTTCCCAAACTGGAATTCGACTAAGAAAGTCATAGACATTAATTTGCCACTTTTCCCAAATGGGTCCTCAAGCAAATTCAAATCTGCTACCTACAACTTGAAGGGAACGTGCGGTTTCGATTCTTTGATAACCTTATTCATGCAAGCAATATCACTCTGT